>NC_044913.1:61174015-61474015 GCF_001633185.2 Quercus lobata
TTTGCCTGCTGGTTGTCTACTTCACCCAGTCTTTCATGTCTCTTGTTTGAAGCCTAAGTTGGGTGCCCACATTACTCCTTTCCCTACCATTCCTCCAATTGACAAATTTAAACTTTTGCCCCTGAGAGCCTAACTATGAAAGGCCAATGGTCTTGCATCAACACAACTCCAATACCATTGCCAGAAACATCACACTCCACCACAAATGTTTTGGAAAAGTCTAGAAGGGCAAGAACATGAGGGTTAGAAATAGCTTGTTTAAGAGAGACAAAGGCTGAATTAGCTTGTGCAGTCCAAGTGAAAGCATCCTTCTTGAGTGTGCAGTCAAGGGTGATAGGCCAAGAATGTATTGACCCCTTGTGATAAATTAACCAATTAATTAGCCAAGTGAATTAATTAAGTTAATTAACATGCAATACGCGTGGTAGCACAAACAAATCACCAACTAAGTTAATATACAGTTGAAAATAAAGTTGACACAGTGATTTGTTTTCGAATAGGGAAAACCTACATGGCAAAAACCCCACCGGGTAATTTTAAGGTCACCACTTCCGATAATCCACTATTATCACAACAAGCAGTTACAAGTAAAGGAATCCCACCTTATACCAACCTACAGTTGAACCCTTACTCCAATACCCAATTGGACTTGTTTTGTAGTGACAATCTCTCCTTTTGATGCACGGCTCCCAGTGCGTAACTAACTAATTCGATGCACGGATCCCAGTACGCAGTTTACACACCAACTTGAGAAGGATGTTGGTTGCAAAGTTCTTCAATTCTTCAACACGATAAATATCACGAAGTTCCTTAGTTACAAAACCATATGGTGTACAAACACAACAGCTTCTTGAAGAGAAAGATGAACTAGGGCATATGTCTCCGGTTCACAATATGCTTGTGAAAAATTTTTACATTGAGGTGCATCATCTATGACAGCCCTTAAAACAATCCTTATATATGTTTAGGGTTCTGAGAAAAGAAATCTCAAACATCTACACATGGATTGGATGAAAATCAGAACTGAAAAATTTTCTTAAACCTCGATAGATACTAGCTGTCGAGCTAGTTGTCAAGATTTAAAAACCAGCACTTCTTCACTTGAATCTTGGATAGATTTGCATGGCTTTAACACTTGAACTTGAAACCTTGTTCCTTGAAGTATTAAACACATCCCAGATCAACCCAATTACAAGTAAAGTGCGTTTTGTCAAAGGATTAGTCAATTCTACAATGACATATGTTCCTAACATGATTCACATATGTCCTAACAATCTCCCCCTTTGGCAATCTATGACAAAACCACAACAAACAAATGAACATATGAGAGAAGTGATAAATCACTTAACTCATATTCACTTGTTGAATACAATAAAATCTATCTTAACACAAACTCTTGAAAAACTTTGCAAGAAGAGAGTTTATGGCAAGAAGACTTTGACAACCTGTATTTCTGAAACACTTTAAACAAAACTCATTAAGGCATCTTAGTGTGAAATAGAAATAAAAGATTGCATACAACAAATAAGAAGCATGTGTATAAAGGGAGAAAAGAAACAATACATGTAGAGATAGATGAAAGAAATGTAATAACCTCATCATATATATATAACATCATAAGTACAAGGTTTGCTATCACAAAGTAAGAACAATGTATCTATAAAAGGAAGAAAAGAAAAAAAATATATAAGTCCTCACTACATCCCTTGAAAAGAAAAACACTCCCCCTATCAAAAATCTCCTATGCTAACTCTCCCCTTAAATACATGACTACTCTCATCCGAAAAAAATTCCCCATTTTTGTCACGAATGACAAAGGAAAAGTAACTCAAGTAGTCATCTCGTCATCACCGGAAGAGCTAGCATCCTCATCCTCATCCTCATCATCATCATTGTCGTCGGAGTCACCATCATCATCCTTGTCCTCAGATGCCTTTGGAGAAGGAGAAGGAGACTCTACAAAGCCACCAAGGCAAGCTTGCCGTCGAGCAATACGGCCAACACGGGTGTTCACCTGATACAACTCAGTGTTGAGTGTATCATGGCAAGCATCCATGCACTCATGCTACGCCATGACCGCCTCAAGGGTCACACCACTCGTCGATGAAAAAGGCGCGGATGTGGAAGGAGCGAAAGAAGTTGGAGGAGCCGCTATCTCTGTCTATGGCCACATTAGTCAAAGCTGGGCCTTGCTCTGTCTGACAGTAGCAGCGTCTACAGCACACATAGGAGAGAAGTGTGTAGACTCTGGATAGGAGGCAAAAAAATAGCGAAGAATCTACGTGATAGCCGAAGGAAAAATGAGCTTATCACGGGTCGCCGTATCCTTATAGACATCTATGAGGAATAGAATAAAGTTAGAGGGAAAGTCAATAGTGAATCCCTTAAGAAGGGATAACAAAAATCGAGTACAAAGCTCTGTGATAGAGTTATAGTGAGACAGTGGATGGAGAGCAAATATCATCACCATATTAAGGAATCTTGAACCTTTTGCAAAGCAAGGGGTGTTTTAATGGTCACCCCAAGAAGGTGTCTCACAAAAGTGAGACGAGAGCTCGTCTTTGGACACAGTCTTTAGACGCTCACAACCGGGGTGTTCAGTAAACTTTACCCTCGGTACACATAGCACCTTGGATATAAGATCCGTAGTGACTACAATGCGTGTACCACGAACGAGAGTGATAAAATGAGGTACTATATAATCGAATCCGTGCATATTGGAGTAAAACTCTTGTATGATCACGGAGGGACAAGTGACCGTGATGCCACATAGTGACTCCCAACCTCTACTATAGATGACAGAGGGAAGGTCAATATCGAAAAAGTCTGATAGAACTGTAAAGTTGTAATTTACAACTATGTGTTTTGATGGCTTTATTCCGTGCCAAATTTGATTGTAATTTCGTTCAATCTATTGTACCCTATATTTATTATGGGATTTAATTGTAAAGGTTGTGTGATAGAGAGAGAGAGAGTGTGAAGACTCAAGCTATTGAAGACAAAAGGGCTTTTGTGGATAGCTCGCGACTAAGCATCCCACGAAATGATGCATGCGCCCTGCACATGACTGGAATGCGAAGAGTCAGGATAGATGGAGACAGCTATGTTTTGCGAGTATCTCACAGGTAAGGCCTTCCCGTGAGACACCCGCAAAACATTTTGTTCTGCCAGTCTGTACTATCTAATACACACTTTCTGTACCCACACTATATATACCCACATTACCCACAATTGTTGAGGAGAGCTTCTAGGAGAAAACCCTAGCCAAAAACCTTGAGAGTTAGAGATTGCTATACCCACATATCTCTACACATTTGCTTATGGATTTTCCTCAACTCCTACCCCTCCATTTCCATATCATTGAGAGGTTGATAGCCCAAACACTTACCACACCCTATCAGAGTGTTAAGTGAAAATTTGGTGCTGCTGGGAAGCATTGGAAGAAGCCAAGGATGGCAGATGCAACATGGAGCTTGTTGCAGGATTCGGAAAGCTAGACAAGACACAGTTCTCAGAAGCCTTATTGGGGTAGGAACTTGGAGGGCTTAGGTACATCAGGTAGGTTAGGCTTGGAGGGTCTCTTGCTAACTCATGTATCCCAACTAATTGTCTAGTGGATCAATTACCGCTTGGAGGGCGACGGTGAGGTTTTTTCGCTGAGTTCTTTAGTTTCCTCTACGATAATACATCGGCGTGTTATCTTGTGTTTGCATTCTTCTTTCCTACTCTTTTACCTCTCATTTCACTGCTGTGTTATAATGTTTATGGGTTAGAGTAGCTTTTTTGTTCATCCGCTTGCTTTTACTCTTTTCCGCATTTAGAATAAGTTGGAGTAAAATCTATTGAGCCGTAATTTTTAACTTGGGGTTTGAACAGCTCTTGTGTTTTCATACATTTTAGAGCATTAAATTGGTATCAAAACGAGTACACTCGCTGTGGTTTAATTACCTGAGTGTGATCCTTGACCCTTTGTGATGGACTGGTCACAATCTCTCAATGCCCCACCATTCTTTGATGAGGGCAATTATGCCTTTTGGAAGGTCCGTATGAGGGCTTTCTTGTGTGCTATAGATGAGTCCATATGAGATTCCATTGAAAATGGGTATGTTAAACCCACAACAGCCAAGTCCGAATAGGACAAGGCAGCTTTTGCATTAGCTAATGCGAATAGTAAGGCCATTAACGCTATATTCTGTGGTGTGTTCCCTGATGAGTATCACAGGATATCGCAAGTGGAGACAGCCAAAGAAGCTTAGAAGATTTTTTGAGACTACCTATGAGGGTACCAAGAAAGTCAAGGACATGAAGCTCCAAATGCTTACCACCAAATTTGAAGAGCTTAAGATGGGAGATGATGAGGCTTTCAATTATTTTTATGGAAAGCTCAATGAAATCGTAATTGCTAAGCTCAATCTCGGAGAGAAGATTGAAGATTCTAAGGTGGTGAGAAAAATTTTGAGGTCTTTATTGGAGAGCTTTTGAGCAAAAGTCACAGCTATAGAAAAGAGTAAAGACTTGGATGAGATCAAAATCCAGGAGCTAATTGGATCTCTCCAAACATATGAGTTAGGACTGCCTTCTCATAAGTCAAGCAAATCTCTTGCTCTTAAAACCATCACCGAGAGAATGGACGACTCTTCCGAAGAGGATGATGTGGAGAGGGATGTAGCATTCCTTGCAAAGAACTTCCGAAATTTTCTGAAGATGAAAAACAATGGGAAGCCTTCAACAAAGGAAAGTTTTCATCCTCCAATGGTGATAGGAAGGAATTTCAATCCTCTCAAGGAATTGTGTGCTACGAATGCAATGGCCATGGGCATCTCAAGAAGGAGTGTCCAAACTACCTGAGAGGGAAGGGCAAAGCATATGCCACAACTCTTTGGGCAAAGCATATGCCACAACTCTCAGTGATTCAGACTCTTCCAATACAGATTCAGAAGAGAGCTGTTATGGAGAAGGGAATTACTCCGCTTTTATGACTATTGCTCATGTTGAGTCATCGGAGGACTTGAGTTTGCTTGTGGAAGAGCTTGGGGAGCATAGTGAGGTCGAGTCAATGGGAGTTATAGAAGAATCAGATGTTGAAGAAGATGAAAGTACAGTGGGCCTTCAAGAGAACTACAAGAGAACTAAATGGTGAGCTGACTGAACCTTACACCAAGGTCAAATTCCTTGAGCTTGAAGTGATTCAAGCGAATGCCAAAGTAGAGCAAGTATCCTCTAAGAAGCTTGATGAAGTCCTTTCTCATCAAAAACCTTTCTTCGAAAAAACCGGATTGGGATACACCGGTGAAAGCAGTTCAAATGTCAAAGTGACCAAAGATATGAAGTTTGTAAAAGCCAAAGAGCCAATAGTGGTTACCCCTACTGCTAAGAAAGTGAAGAAGGAGAAGAATAAGAAGGTGACTGACCAACGAGTGTTGAATAAGCCTCGTAACCAATCAGTGGTCAGACCTAAAGCTAAAGGGAAATCGCTCCCAAAAGCAGAAAGAGGTCTGAGAAAGAACCATTTTTGCCATCACTGTGGAATTGAAGGTCATACTAGAACCAATTGTCATAAATTGCAAGCATTGAAGAATTTAGGTGCTCAAAGGTCGATAGGACCAAGAAATGACAAAAGGAATTGGGCTGTTGAGCAATCAAGAGGTCAAGATGGTGATTCCGGAGTGATGGATGTTATGAAGATGATTGATGCATTCACCACCTGTTTGAAAAATTTCAACAGAAGGTTTGAAGGTCACAACACTCATACCCAATCCTATAGGGATATCACTCCAAATGCACGTGACATGTGGGTGAAGAAGGGTACTCATGCATGATCACCTCCTATGTCCATGCATTAATACTTCCAATGATTAGGGTCATAGGTTCATGCATCATGTCATGCATTACTTCCGGTTTACAGCATGTTTCTTTTACAAGTTTGTGTTTTTATACTTGTTTACTGATCTTACTTTTCTTGTTCTATTTTTGAGTGTGTTCAAAAATTCAAAAACCATGAAATTGGAAAATCTTCAAAAAAGTTTGATCGCTTGTTTTGTGTATATCTCATGTGAGTTTGGCCTAGTACCTTCGTACTTATGGCGTAGTGCATTTACGAGCTTAGCTTGTTTTGTATGCACATATATCTTTGTGGGAAAAATCTTGAAATCTATGTGTGATTGTTGTAAATAGATCTTCAAGCTTGTCATGAATGACTGGTCAATAGTCTTGATAGTCTTGATACTTGCATAGACTTGTGCCTATATCTTTTCCCACTTTATTTTTTATGTTTTTGCAATAGAGCTCACCAAATGTAAATCTCAAAATGAAAAGAGATAATGAGCTACAAAAGCCTGTCGCACATACTAGTATTTAACTAGGAAAAAGGGAAAGCGACTTTTGTATTGAAATGTATGGTGCTTAAAAAGCCAAAGGCTAACTCTCAACGTTGAAATATCAAAAATTTCAAGCACCGATCTCAAAAAGAGATGTTTTATCCAAAAATGATCAAATGTTATGATTTATGCAAAAGCCAAATGAAAAGCTTCTAAGTTTTGTAATCATTCTCTTGTGGAAGGTCATATATGTTCATTTCTATAATTGAGATAGACCACTTGATTTCGTACCAATTGTGTATGTCTTGATTGAATTGATCATTGAAGCTTCACTTTGGTCTATGGACTATTCCACATTTGATACTCACCCACAACACACAAGACATTGTTCAATAAATGCTTATCTCATTTGTGTGATTGTACATGTTCAAATGTGATGTGTATGCTCAATTACTTGTCGATCAAACCCAAAAAGATTTTTGAGTTTTTTATTTGTTTTTGAAAGTGATTCTATACTTTCATGCTTTTAGTTTTTGATCAAGATGCATTTTTGTGTTTTTCTCCAAAAATTGGTTCAAAGGCTGTTTCGCGAGAAGTTCACGACTTAGAGCTTCCCGTGAAATGTGCTTAAGGGAAATTAAAAAGTCACATTTTCATACAGAAAGTCTCGCTACTGCCTCATAGGTATTTTCGACTAAAATCTTCTCGCGAAATATTTTTAGGAAAAAACTAGAAATTTTTCAAGTTTATACGACGCTATTACGATTGTCTCGCGACTCTTTCACGACTAAGAGCTTCTTGTGAAAGCTTTAATGTGTCTCGCGACTAATCTCGTGACTGCTAACCCACAAAAAACGCGTGTTTCCAGTTTTATATAGCAGATGTGACAGTTTTTCAAACATTCTGTTTTTCCCTCACATTGCCTCTCTCGAACACCTTTCAACCCAAAATCAATTTTCTCTCAACCCCATCATTTTCAAGGAAAAATCTCTGCAAAATCACTTCAAGGTATGTTTTCCTAAAGATTGTCTTCATTTTGTCTTAGATTATGCAGATTTTAGCTTAGGGTTTTGAAAATTGGGGATTTTCGAAAATTGGGTTGGGGTTCTTAATTTTGTGAAAAAAAATTTCAAAATTTTCATTGGGCTGAGTCTCATTTGCTGTGTTTGTATCTATGTTGGCCCCTTGAGGCAATTTAAGCATGTATTGAGGTAGCGTTTCACTATGTTCATGCATTTTTCATAAGTTGTGTACTCTGTTGCATGTTAAGTGTTTGACAAAATGTCTTAGTGACATTTCTCTGTTGAATTGGACTCAAGTGACTTCCTTGGCTTGGATGTAGTCATGATTGATCATGTTTACCATGTTTTGGTCAGTGTTTGTGTGTTTTACACACTTTGCCCTTTTTGTTCCTCAATGCCATGCCATGCACATGCTAGGCACTCACTAGGCCCCTCTAGGCTTACCTTATGCATCTCATGCTGCATCCTTATGCATCTGCACATGCACAGCACAGACACACACATGCACAGTGATTCACTTCATGCATTTTGCTTACGTTTACATGTTTTAAATGTTATAGCATGTTGTTTTAAGTTTATTTGCTCTGTTTTGAGTTGGTTATACTCTGTTTTATGCTGTTTTACTTTTGTTTTGAACTAACATGTATCTAATCATGTTTTGTGTGTTCTATTTTGTGTTTTTGCACTTGTTTCTTTTCTATTTTGTGTTCCTTTGTGCAAATGTCTCCTACTGAGCATGCAGCTCCTTAGAGATCATCCTCCAAATGTGCACGCACTGATTCTGATAACTTTAGGTCCGCTAAGGCTGATATGAAGTGTAATGACTGCTATAAGGATAAAACGATCATCATGGAAAGGGTCATACAAATGGAATCACTTGAGGACACTTTCATACCTGAAGTGTTCAAGGACAAGACATGGACAAAACTCTTGAACCTGAGTGAAGTTGTGTGCTCGGAGATCATCAAAGAATTCTTCTCCAATGCAAGTGTAGATGAAAATCACATAGATTGCTAGGTGAGACACAAAGAGTTTGTCATTACTAGGGAAAGTATTTAGGGTTTCCTTGAAGTTCGTCCTCCCTCACAGCCAATTATAATGCAATATGAGGATAGATTAGGTTCTACTGAGGAGATGATAAAGATACTTGGTGGTACACTGAAGAAATCATCCATGAACACAATACCATTCACTCCAGAGATGGGGACACTTGCTCATGTGATGATCCACAACCTATATCCGATCACCAACCTTACCACAGTGTCTGGTCTAAGGACAATCTTCATGTATGATCTCTTTACCCACAAAGAGATAGATATTTGTGGACACATTTTGAAGAAAAGCATTGCGAAGCAAACTTCCAGAACAGTCATGCCATTCCCCACTCTCATTATGGGTCTAATTGCAAACGAGCGGCTTAAACTTCTGAGTGGCCTCACAGTGGTTCAGAGGGACTATCCCATTAGTGCACATACACTCACTAGGAGCACAGCTCACATCAAGGGCTTTAAAACAGGTGTCCACACGATACCACGGCCTCGAGTTGAGGAGGAGGGAGGTGACATGGAGGATAAGATAGATAGATTCACCACTGATCTAGAGCCTTCAGCTCAGCCATCATCCTCAACACCAGCACGAGGACCAGACAGACTTGATCGTCTTCTAGCAAGAGTAAAGCAAATGTACACTATGTTAGACTCTCATGTGTAGCACATGGCGGACCAGTTTGCATACGTCCAGGGTCATATCATAGCCTTATCATCTCAGATCGATGATTTGTCCATCGACCAGGGTTTAGACTCCGAGTCTAACCAGTTCTAGCCCTTTGGCCATTCCGATCAAAAAAGGGGAGAAAATTTTGAGGGGGAGCTTGCACAGTGTTAGGGGGAGCATAGGTTTTGGCTTAGAAACATTGGTTCACAGGTGAATTACCTTTGTTTATTTTAGTATTTATGACTGCTGTTTGGTTTATGTTTTTACTGCTTTTGTTTATAACTTCAATACTTTGCTTTTATAATTCATTCTTTTATTCAGTTGTGTTAATCTCAATGCTTTGTCGCATTATTTTTTGTATTTTTAAAATATTGCTATTATGTCTTAAGTACTTCACAGTTGTACCCTAGTAGGATATTGTTCCTAGATGCAAATACTTCGTGTATTTTGCATTGGTTGTGTGTTGGACATGCAATTGATCGTTGTGGTTGGTCTTCATTGCATTGCATGCCTAGATGAGCATTTTACTTGATAAATGTTCATTGTGGTCATTTTTTAATGATTGAACTTGTTTGATCAAGCTATGTTTACAAGTTATATAGTGTTTACAAACTTGATTACATTTTACTTGCTCATGTGCGTACCATGTATTCAACTTGTCATAAGCTTAATGAAAGTTTTGTTTATGTGCGAGTGTTTCAGGTTACAGGTATATACGTGCAAGTACTTCACAACATCTAGATTAGGTGTGAGTGAGTTTTGCCACTGTTCTCAAACTCACGTTTAAGTTTAGAGTCTGTTTTAGGGGTTTTGTCAAGGAATAGCCAAAGGAGGAGATTTTAAAGTTGTAATTTACAACTATGAGTTTTGTTGGCTTTATTCCGTGCCAAATTTGATTGTAATTTCATTCAATCTGTTGTACCCTGTATTTATTGTGGGATTTAATTGTAAGGGTTGTGGGATAGAGAGAGTGTGTGAAGACTCAAGCTATTGAAGACAAAAGGGTTTTCGTGGGTAGCTCGCGACTAAGCATCCCGCAAAATGATGCATGTGCCCTGCACATGGTTGAAATGCGAAGAGTCAGGACAAATGGAGACAACTATGTTTCGCGAGTATCTCACAGGTAAGGCCTTCCCATGAGACACCCGCAAAACATTTTGTTCTGCTAGTCTGTATTATCGGATACACACTTTCAGTACCCACACTATATATACCCACATTACCCACAATTATTGAGGAGAGCTTCTAGGAGAAAACCCTAGCCAAAAACCTTGAGAGTTAGAGATTGCTATACCTACATATCTTTATACATTTTCTTATGGATTTTCCTCAACTCCTACCTCTCTATTTCCATATCATTGAGAGATTGATAGCCCAAACGCTTACCACACCCTGTCAGAGTGTCAAGTGAGAATTTGGTGTTGCTGGGAAACATTGGAAGAAGCCGAGGATGGCAAATGCAACATGGAGCTTGTTGCGGGATCTGGAAAGCTAGACAAGACACGATTTCGAGAAGCCTTGTTGGAGTAGGAGCTTGGAGGGCTTAGGTACATCAGGTAGATTAGGCTTGGAGGGTCTCTTGCTAACTCATGTATCCCAACTGATAGTCTAGTGGATCGATTACCGCTTGGAGGGCAGCGGAGAGGTCTTTTCACTGAGTTCTTCGGTTTCCTCTTCGATAACACATCAGCGTGTTATCTTGTATTTGCATTCTTCTTCCCTACTCTTTTACCTTTCATTTTACTGCTGTGTTATAATGTTTATGGGTTAGAGTATCTTGTTTGTTCATCCGCTCACTTTTACTCTATTCCGCACTTAGTATAAGTTGGAGTAAAATCTATCGAGCCGTAATTTTTAACTTGGGGTCTGAATAACTTTTGTGTTTTCACACATTTTAGAGCATTCAAGAACGACGTGGCATTCCAAATGAATGCCTCGTCAAGAAAAGTTCTCCAAAAAGTCCTTACGGGTTTTATCATCACGGAATCGGACGTGAGAAGGAGTAGAATCAGAGGGGGAAGCAGAAGAAGATGCCTCGGAACGAAGAGGGTTTTGGGATGGAGCAGATTTGCATTTAGGTGCCACTGAGCAAACTAACACGCGCGAGAGAGAGAGAGAGAGAGACGCAAAAAAGCACCAAACAATTTAGTATCAAAAAGATAAAAACAGAATAGATACGTATGCATAAAAAATGCATGAACATGTGACATGCAAAATTAAAAGCATCATGGGCTCAGCCAAATCCAAACCTAAAAGCACACAACAATTCAGCATATATAGCTTACATATATAATGCATGAAAATATAATTAAAATGTAAATGAGATGCAATGCATGATCATTTAGGATCATTTACACAAAACCTATCCCAAAAATTTCACCAAAACTTCATCAATTTTGAAAGACCCCAAAGACTTTTTAAATTCCAAAAACCTAGGTCTAATGCATGAAATGCATGAAGAATGAAGGATTAAGGACCCTTAGGCCGAAGACACTTGGGAATGAAGTTTGGAGTGAGGGAAGAGATTGGGAAGGTGAGGAGACAAGTTCTGTCGAGAGAGATCGGGGAGAAATGAGAGAAAAAACGCTATCACTATTTATAGACATCTCAATTTCTCGATGGATTGAGAGGTGTCGAGAGCTATCGAGAATTAAAATAGCAAGAAATAGCTATCGAGCAACTATCAAGAGGTGTCCACAGCAAAAGGGGCTTGATGGATCGAGAAACAATCGAGTATTTATCGAGCATACAAAAACTTCCTCGATGGATCAAGTAGCTGTCGAGAAGCTATCGAGAAAGTGATAAAAAGAAGCTTAAAGGGCTCGATAGATAGCCTAGTTGTCGAGATTGCTTAAAAACAGCTTTTCAAGAAGAGAAAAACACAAATATGAATGCAATCAAGCATGATGCACAACCAAAGATCCAAACAACATTTTAAGCTCTCAAAATCATCTCTCAACAAGAAAAATGTCAAGCACATAGATCCCAAACTCACACACACACTAAACAACTCTTATCAATTTTATATTTCAAAAACAAGTTAAGACAATTTAGTGAGCATACATTAATGCATGTATTCCTTGTGATGGTCAAATCACATTATACCTGCACATGTATCAAGAGTAGCAAAGAATATTGCCTGTTGTGTGTGAAAAACATCGCAAGATTGCATAAGTGTCGACATGTTATGATGATTTGAGATATGAGAAAATCACTTTAACTCACAGACAATCATAACTGTTTGATGGAGACTATCACATTCGAGGTACATCCTATAACTCCCACATCTCCTAGAAGACACACTTGCAGTACTATATAAAGCATTTTGATTCTTTTTGCTCTTATTTTTCTTTGCATATTTTCTTTTGTTAAGCATATCATGCAAGAGCATATAAGAGAGAGAAAAAAAATACCCAATGATGCTAAGCTTTTGACATTGCACTTTTGCTATGCCAAAGCATACAGATGTCATTTCATGATTGGTGGGCAACAGTGGTAAGATGGTTATTTATGCCTTTCTCTTAGGATTTTCTAGTCCTTCTCGTCAAAAAGAGTGATACGAGTGTTAAGTACAAGAGATTACTTAATCTTACTCATCAGAAACACAAGCCACAAAGCTCACTTGCTTAGTTGTGCATAGAGATGCTCATCTAAGCTACAAAAGATACAAAGTTTAGAAACCTTTGTTTCAATGGCCATCCAAGGTATACAAGTACCAATGTACACAAACACACTGTTTTTGTATATTTCTTTTCAATTTTATTTTTTTATTTTTTTGAAAAACAAAATAAAGTAAAACTGAAAACAAACAAACAAAACCATGTTAAACAAAGCAAAGCATAAAACTAGATTGACTCAAATCAAGAAAGCAAAACACACAAGTAATGAAAAAAAAAAAAAAAAAGGGAGAGAAAAAAAAAATGACTAAATCACTTGGAGTATTTTTCCTTCCTCACCTTGGAAGAACCATTCTGTCGTGCAAACCCTTGATCTAGCTGTGAGGGGGAAGAATTGAAACCATTCAAGTTCGAAAGGAATATGATGGCTTTGAATAGATCTCCAAGAGGAACAAATGAGGATGGAAACTGATTTTGGTTTCCTGAAAAGATCATATTGTTGCTCTATTAAGTGGCTAACCTCTTATAGCAATTAGGTCAAGTATGTCCAGCTGCTCCACAGTGATGACAGAGATACTGCTTCTTCTGTTTAGGCTTTTAAGTGTTTCCCTTCTTAGCCCTAGGGTTTTTAGTTTCTTTCTTATCCTGCTTGGGGGGTGCACCTAAGATAGATTTACCCTTGTCTATGTTCTCACTAGCTAACACATTTTTCACATCATTGTTTTCAGATTCAACATTATTAGTAGGAGAAACAAGAACAATAGTACTAGTAGAAGCAATACTAGGAGAAGAGAAATCATACCTAAACCGGTTTGATCAGAAGCAGATTTTTGAATGCTAAGCATCTCAAGGTAGCAGCAAGTGCCTTACTCTTCCCAATTGTCTTGAGATACATAGGGCACTCTTGTTTCATATAACCGAAGCCTTAACACCCAAACCATTTTGTTCTTGAGGGAACAATGTACTAACCGCCATCCCTAGCATCCTTCTTTCCTTTGTCCTGATTCTTGAACTAAGATGAGTTGGACTGCTTGCAGTCTTTGTCAAATCCTTTAGCATTGGCATTCTTCATAAACTTCTTGAATTGTCGAGTGATATAGGATTTCATCTTAGAATCTTTATCGTTTAAAGACTCATCAGTGTCACTGCTCTTAGCCTTCAATGCCATGCTCTTGCCCTTACTAGATTTCCCAATCCTTGTCAAACCCAACTCATAGGTCTGCAGATTGCCAACTAGCTCTGTCAAGGAATTTGGTCAATATCCTTTAATTCCTCAATCACGGTGATCTTAGCATGAAATCTCTTGGGTAGATATCTGAACACCTTTCTCACAATCTTGGGTTAGGGAATGGTTTCCCAAGATTAAAGGCTGAGTTCACTATGTCCTTGAGCTTGGCATAGAACTCATCAAATGACCCATCCTCCTCCATCTTAATCTCTTCGAAGCTCGTAGTAAGCCTCTGAAGTTTCGAATCCTTGACAACCTTAGTTCCTTCATATGTTGTCTAGAGGATGGTCCATGCTTCCTTCACAATTTCAGTAGAAGATATCTTCTTGAACTCCTCATTCATGACCACACCAAATAAAGCATTCAATGCACTACTGTTGAAGTTTGCCACCTTGATCTTAGCATCATCCCAATCAGCCGGCGCTTCCTTAGGCTTGGTCCAGCCTATCTCTACAGTTTGCCACACTTTCTCATCTAGCGACTGCAAGAAAGCTCTCATGCGTACTTTCTAGTAAAGTACGCATAGTTAGTGCCATCAATTAAATGAGGTATAATAAGAGACTATCCTCTATCCATAAAAAACAGGGGTCAATGGATCACACAGCAAAGATTAACCCTAATCAGAGTGTGCTTGCTCTGATACCACTTGATAGGCCAAGAATGTATTGACCCCTTGTGATAAATTAACCAATTAATTAGCCAAGTAAATTAATTAAGTTAATTAACATGCAATACAAGTGGTAGCACAAACAAATCACCAACTTGGTTAATATGCAGCGGAAAATAAAGTTGACACGGTGATTTGTTTTCGAATGGGGAAAACCTACACAGCAAAAACCCCACCAGGTGATTTTAAGGTCACCACTCCCGAGAATCCACTATTATCATAACAAGCAGTTACAAGTAAAGGAATCCCAGTACCTTATACCAACCTACAGTTGAACCCTTACCTCAATACCTGATTGGACTTGTTCTGTAGTGACAATCTCTCCTTTCGATGCACAGCTACCAGTACATGACTAACCAATTCGATGCGCCGATCCCAATACGCGGCTTACGCACCGATCCCAATATGTTTAGGGTTGTCAGAAAAGAAAGCCCAAACATCTATACACGAATTGGATGAAAATCAAAACTGAAAATCTGATTTTCTTAAACCTCAATAGATACCCTATCTATCGAGAAGCTGTCGAGCATCGGGCTTAAACAACCTTTTAAACCTCGATAGATACTAGCTGTCGAGCTAGCTGTCGAGATTTAAAAACCAACACTTCTTCACTTGAATCTTGGACAGATTTGCATGGATTTAACACTTGAACTTGAAACCTTGTTTTTTGAAGTGTTAAATACATCCTAAATCTACCCAATTACAGGTGAAGTGCATTTTGTCAAAGGATTAGCCAATTCTACAATGACATATGTTCCTAACATAATTCACATATGTCCTAACAAAGGGAGCAGCAATAATGCCATAGTCTTGAATAAACTTCCTATAATAACCAGTCAAGCCCAAGAACCCCCTTAAAGCTTTATCTGTCCTAGGCACAGGCCACTGTTGCATTGCTTTAGTTTTCTTGGGATCTGTTCTGACCCCTTGACCTGAAATCAAATGCCCCAAGTATTCAACCTCTCCATAGCCAATGACACATTTACTTTGCTTAGCATACAATTGATTGGAAAGTAAGATTGATAAGACAGTTCTTAAGTGAGTAATATGATCCTCCAAACTCTTGCTAAACACTAGGATGTCATCAAAGAAAACCAATACAAACTTTCTCAAGGAAGGCTTAAAGATATGATTCATTAAGGATTGAAAAGTAAAGGGAGCATTGGTTAGGCCAAAAGGGATAACAAGAAACTCATAATGCCCCCCATGAGCCCTAAAAGCAATCTTGTCAATGTCACAGTCCCTCATTCTAATTTGATGGTACCCTGATCTAAGATCCAATTTAGAAAAATGGATGCACCACACAACTCATCTAGTAATTCATCTACAATAGGAATGGGGTACTTGTCTTTAACAGTGGCTTTGTTAAGAGACCTATAGTCAATACACATCCTCCAACTACCATCTACCTTCCTAACCAGCAAAACAAGAGAAGAAAAAGGACTATGACTCACCCTAATGGAACCAGCTTCAAGTAACTCATGCACTATTTTTTCTATCTCAGTTTTTTGGTAAAAGGGGTACTTGTAAGGTCTTTCACAGATTGGAGAAGAGCCGTCCTTCAAAATAATCTAATGTTCATGACCCCTTATAGAAGGGAGGCCAATTGGCATGTCAAATACCTGCTTGAACTTAAGTAACAGGTTGGCAATGGCTGATGATTGCTACACTAAAGGAAGTGGAGAAGAGCAAGACACAATCTGCAATACCAGCCTTTTCTTGATTGGGTGCCTAAAGAACTAGCCACCATCTTGAAGAATAGGAGCAGAGGATTTCAAGCCTTGTAGCAGCACTGATTTGTTCTGGTAATCAAACTGCATAGTAAGATTCTTAAAATTCCATTGAATAAGGCCTAATGAGTATAACCACTGAGTGTCTAAGACCACATCACAACCCCCCAAGGGCAATATATTCAAGTCCATCTGGAAAAAAGCCCCTTGCAACCTGATTTGAACTTCATGACAAGCTCCTTTAGTTTATAGGACATCCCCATTAGCCACTTTAACCTGAAAATAGTCTTAAGTCAAAATTGGTAATTTCAAAAATTCCTAAAGTGCCTCATCCAAAAAATTATGAGTACTCCCACCATCAATCAAAATTACCATATCTTGATGATTGATTCTGCCCTAAACTCTCTATTGGGAAATTTAGACCCCGGTTGATAGAATTAACAAATTTTAAACCCAAGTTGTTAATTAGATATATTATGAATAAAACTAGTAAAAACAAACAAACATCAATATAATGTCAAAATCATGCAGCGAAAAAAAATAAATAAGACAAGATATGATGACCCAGGAAAACTAATGAAACAAACTAGTTTCACAGTAAAAAAACCTGGGGGGGAAACCTTCCTGAAAAGCAATCCACTATAGTAAAGAGAAGTTTCAAATCTAGTACAAAACCTTTGTTCCTAGACTCTACAATCCCCGTAGATGAATTTACAGCAAAAACCTTCTACTGCTTCAGAACCTCTGAACTCTTCAATATATGAATGCCACCCTTTTTGCACGGATCCCAGTACGTGACTAACCAATGATGCACAACTCCTAGTACGGGACTAACACACCAACTTGAAGAAGATGTTGGCTGCAAAGTTCTTCACTTCATCAACAATGAAGATCAAAAAGCACTTGGTTACAAAACCCTAAGGCGCAAAGACATAGTAGCTTCTTTCAGAGAGAATAAGGCATCGGTCACCTTTTGCATATGTTCTGCTTGTATTCTCTTATGTGACGGCCTCTAAAATAATCCTTATATATGTCTAGGGTTAGGAGAAAAGAAGTCCCAAAGACACATTCATGGATTCCAAGAAAACAGATCAGAATTTCTGTTTCTTTCTTAAACCTCGACAGATAGGAGGTGTCGAGAAGCTGTCGAGGAGGTGTCGAGCACACAGGTTGAACGGCTTCTTAAACCTAGACATATGCTAGATGTCGAGCTAGCTGTCAAGCTTTAATGAACTTGTACTTCTCAGCTTGTTTCTTGGACAGACTTGATGACTTCAACACTTGATCTTGAAACACCGTTTCTTGAAGTATTAAAAACACCTAGATCTACCCAATTACAAGTAAAGTGCATTTTTTCAAAGGATTAGCCAATTACATAAAATAGTGACATATGTTCCTAACAAGTGAATCACATATGTCCTAACACTCTCATAGTGCTTGGTGATGGGCTACCCAAAAATGCATAAAGAGTGATTTTTGCAAACCCTTCAGGGCATCTACTTTCTTCAAATTGGTGTAGCTCCTGTTGAGAATTATAGACATCACTCACCTCCTCCAATTGCACATTTGGCTTAACCTCCTTAGGCACTTTTTGTAAACCTTCCATAAGAAAGATTTTTGGAGTCCTGCACTTATGTCCTATATGCCATTTATCCTCACAGTAGTAACACAAGCCTTTTTTCCTCCTTTCCTCTATTTGTGCAGGAGAAATCTTCTGAATTGGTAGCTTGGAACCTTTAGGATCATTCTTGATCACTGGTGAAGGACCAAGAAATGAGTTTTTGATTCCCTCATTTCAAGGTTTTGGATTAGGATTCCTTCTACTAGCCCTTAAATACTCTTCTTAGATCTTTGCAAGACCAAATGCAACACTCAAATTTTGGGGGTTTAACATTCTGACAAGCAATCTGATTTCATCCTTAAGACCACTTAAAAGACAACTTAGTTTATGCTCCTTAGATAATTCTTTAATCCTATTGGACAATGCTTCAAACTGATCCTTATACAAAGCCACACTACCAACTTGTCTTAGCCTAGTTCGAGTCTCCATTAGATCATCATAGGCAGTTACTCCGAACCTAATGTGTAGAGCCCTCACAAAAGTTTCCCAACTTGTGAATTGGCCAGCTTCCTATACCTCTTGAATGCAAATTAGTGCCTCTTCCTTCATATGATATGAAGTCAACAAAATCTTTTGATTAGGTGGGGTATCATACAAATGAAAGAACTGATGAGCCTTATACACCCAGCTCAATGGATTTTCACCTCTGAACTTTGGAAATTCCAATTTCACTGATCTTGGGACTAGTGCTAAAGTTGTTTCTTGAAAAACTAGGGATGTTGGCCCTTTTGGAGTAGCTGGTCTCTAACACCATTGACTACTAGCCTCTGTAAGTTCCCGCACAATCTAAGTCAAAGTTTGCAACATGCCTGTGAAAGCATCTATCTTCTGATTGATTCCCTGTATTTCTTGTGCATTTTGGTCTGTGGCAAGAGAAAGAGCATTGAATTTATCATTTAAAACAAAGAAGGATCGAGTTTCTATCATGGTAGCAGAAATAGGCTCTGATACCAATTTATAGAAAACTTTGGTAGTTCGTTCGAGGGAACTAGGCCTCCTAGAGAAGTTTAGAGAGAGAGAGAAAGTTAGAGAGAGATAGAGAGAGAATTTAAGAAGAAATTGCATATTCTTGTTGCTTAGTTTCATTTCTCCCTAGATTCTGCTCTTATAGTAGAGTAATCTATTATACAATTGGATGCAAGAACAATTCTGTTCTTTAATCAGTTATACGACTTGACATTCAGTTACACCACTAGACCAACTAACTACTCCCTATACAACTGACATAACTAACCAACTTCTAGGTTAGCTGTGTAATAGCAATGATAGGTATAATAGCAAAACTCCTATCAATTATCTCATTTTTCTTGTGTTTTGGCCCTTTTGGTAGGGTAGATCTAGATATTGTGGTCTAGGCCTATACATCTAGGCCTATATCAAAGGGTTTGGATCATTTCTTTTATGCGTGTCTATGTTTGCTTGTTTGCTTTTGTGCTTTATCTCCATGTTTGTCTTTCTAGATCTAGGCTTTACCATGCTTTGTGCCTCCCGTGGGCTTGTTCTTGTGTGGTTATATCCATCCCCCTCATGGCCTAATGAGGTGTAACCACTTGTGAGACACATCCCCGTGATGAGGGTTTGCTCAATGCATACTCTTTCTCTGCCCCGTGCAATATTGCTTGCCATGCTTGCTTTATGCCACCTGTTTGGCTTTCTTCTCTTCTATGCATCTTTGCACGCTTGCCTACATGTTCATGCATGAGTTTGTGTGTCGTCTATACTCCAATCCAATGGAACTATGGACACTCAATACAAACCTACATTTTTCCTCCTAGGACACCCCTTTTTGTTTGATAACATGCTTGTTTGCCTCTTCGTGTGCTTCGTATATTCATTTGCCTTGTTTGGCATCTTTTGCTAGCTTGTCTTTTAGCATGCTTTCGTTCTATTTGTGTCTTGCCTTGTTTGCTAGCTTGTTTCTTTTGTCATTGCATGTACATGCATGGAGCATGGACGCTTAGAGCAAGGGAGCGATCCTAGGTGCAAGCAACAAGGATAAGGACACAAGTAAGAAGATGCAAGCCCACAAAGGGCAATGTTCAGTAGATTAGGGGCCTAGCCTCCCCGAGTGGTTATGTCCTTCTATCTCCCTCTCTAAAGCCTCTTCTCTAGAGCATGTATTAGGGTTCTCCTTCTGCTTGTACCCTTTATCTTTTCCTGTTCTTTGCTTGTGCTGCTATCCCTAGATATGACATATGTCTGTTTTACATTTCTTGTACCTTGTTGGGCCATACCCTGGGAACGTTGGCATTGTCTAATTTACTTTCCCACTTTGTGTGGTTGCATTGTGCTTGATGTATGTATATATATATCTACTTGTATATCGGTGATTGTGCACTTTGTATGATGGACCCTCGTGGCTACGTGAATGACCTTCTTTAGTCATGAGAGCTCTTAACCTTGTAGTGTGGGTATGTGCTCAAGGCGATTGTTGTAGGTGCATATTCATGCTATATTGTGTGCACAATCATTGCAGTGTGATTGTCCCGATCCATGTCACATGAGTGACATTGGTTTCCCTTTGTATGTGACACGCATTAACATGCTTAATGCTTTGAAGGGCTTTGGCTCGTCACAGTACGAGTATGTCGATACGCGCCATATACACAGATGCGAAACCTTGCCAATGCGTCATAGCGTACCAAACGTGAAACTCTGCTAGATTTTTGCCGTGAAAATGGAGCATTCCTATTGCCATATTTTCACATCGAAAGGTTGGTGAGAATAGCATTTTTTGTACTATGACGCATCTAAGGCGAAGCATTGCAAGATTTTCCCCAAGAAAATAAGGTGAAAAGCTGCCGAATTTTCGCTGTGGAAATTTGGCAATGACTCTAAACACATCGGGAAAACATCGATGGAAACCATGCCCATTCCAAAATCAAACCTTAAAGCCCAACACATTTAAATCTCCGTAAGCTAATGCCAATAGCTCTTTTCCAATTGCCAATGTACAAAAATTATGATTTTACTAAAACAAAAGACTGTCTATGGACAGGCGTTGTGGGGTGCCTAACACCTTCCCCGCATGTAACTAGACTTCTGAATGCAAGAATCAAAATTTTTTATCCATCCGTATTAGATTAGGAAAAACAAATTTTTTCTTAACCTAGGATCGATAATAAAATCAAATAAAGTCAGGTGACCAATCACACCTTAAAAAAAAAAAACCCAATGATTGGTGGCGACTTCACTTATCCTTGGTAATTTTCTTAAAATCGAATCAGATTTTAGTCACACACCTGAGGTACGACACACCTCCACACAACTCTTGCACCGAGATATAGGGGCGCGTGAGCGTCGCCACAATGGGTGGTCGAGCAACCGCGAGGTGATAGTAAGCATGAATAAATACATTAATAGTTGCTATAAAACATAGTACATACCCAATGGGCAAACTTGGCGAGTTTTCAATCATCAACTGATGCAATGGAAGTGGAAGGCATGGTTGCAAATGCCTGTAGAAAAATAAACCATGTTTGAAAATAAAACAATTTTACTATTGAAAAAACCAAGGAACATATTAACAAATCAATTTTCACATTAAGAAAATCAATTGGTTATCATCAGGAATATGATGACAAAGAAGATCCTTCACAAAGTAAAACCCAAGTTATTAAACTTTTAATCAAAACTTCAACAAGAAATTCACAATTTACGGTCGAACTACCTGCCAAAAGCTGGGGAAACATAGACACAAAGCTTGAGAATATATATATATATGGTAAGACAGATCATAATTCGGATCCTAAAGTTGACAAAACTATAATGTTGCAAACTTTTTTTTTTTTTTTTTTTGGAGAAGCCAACCTGGAAGTCCAGGAAGGAAATTTATTGAAAAATAACAGCAATAATGTGACGAAATGAAGATTGTTCAATTAAATTCAATTAAATGGAATTTGATTACTTCAATTATATCTGTCATGAAAGCTTGAAAATGTGTTAAAAACACATGAGCTATTTAGACCCCCAAATAAAAGTTATAGCTCGATAGATTTTACATTAACTTAATTCTAAGTGCGGAATAGTGTAAAAGCGAGCGGATAAATAAACAAGCTACTCTAACACATATTCATATAATCACAACAGTAAAATGAAATGCAAAAGAGTAGGAAAGAAGAAAGCAAACACAGATAACACGCCGATGTGTTATTAAAGAGGAAACCGAAGAACTCGGCGAAAAACCTATCCGCTGCCCTCCAAGTGGTAATCGATCCACTAGACAATCAGTTGGGATACATGGGTTAGCAAGAGACCCTCCAAGCCTAATCTACCCGTTGTACCTAAGCCCTCCAAGCTCCTACTCTAACAAGGCTTCTCGGAACCGTGTCTTGTCTAGCTCTTCGAATCTCGCAACAAGCTCTATGTTGCATCTGCCATCCTTGGCTTCTTCCAATGCTTCCAAGTAGTACCAAAACCTTGCTTGACACTCTGAAAGGGTGTGGTAAGTGTTTTGGCTATCAACCTATCAATGGTATGGAAATGGAGAGGTAGGAGTTAAGTAAATCCACAAGCCTTTGTGTAGAGATATATGGGTATAATAATCTCTTACTCTCAAGGTGTTTGGCTAGGGTTTTCTCTTAAAAGCACTCCTCAACATTTGTGGGTAATGTGGGTATATATAGTGTGGGTACAGAAAGTGTGTATTAGATAGTATAGTCTGGCAGAACAGAATGTTTCACAGGTGTCTTGCGAGAAGGCCTTACCCGTGAGCTACTTGTGAAACACAGCTGTCTCCATCTGTACTGAATCTTGACATTCCAGTCATGTGCAAGGCACATGCTTTACTTCGCGGGATGCTTTGTCGCGAGTTACCTGCGAGAAATCTTCTGGCTTCAATTGCTTGAATCTTCACACTCTCTCTCTCTATCATACAACCCTTACAATCAAATCCCACAATAAATACAGGGTACACAAGATTGAATATAATTTCAATCAAATTTGGCACAGAATAAAAGCTAACAGAATACATATTTGTAAATCACAACTTTACAAGCTCCCCCTTTGGCTATTCCCTGATAAAACCCCTAAAACAGACTCTAAACTTAAACGTGAGTTTGAGAACAATGACAAAAATCACTCACACCTAATCTAGAAACTGTGAAGCACTTGCACGTTTATACCTGTAACCTGAAACACTCGAACACAAACAAAATTTTCATTAAGCTTATGACAAGTTGAATACAAGGTATGAACATGAGCAAGCATAGTGCGATCAAGTATGTAAACAATAGATATCATGTAAAGAAAAACTTGATCAAACAAGTTCAGTCATTAAAGAATGACTACAATGAACATTTAGCAAGTAAGTGTTCATCCGGACATGCAAACAAAGAGTAATCACTTATGATCACTTGTACGTCCAACACACGACCAATGCAAAATACATGAAGTATATGCATCTAGGAACAAGATCCTACTAGGGCACAAGTGTAAAGTACTCAAGACATATTGGCAATATCTTAAAAGCACAAAAAAAATGCTACAAAGGATTGAGATAATCACAAACTGAATATAAACTGAAATTAAAATCAGAGTGTGCTGAAGATTTAAACAAAAGCAGTAAAAACTATAAACTAAAACACTATCCAAGAGTATAATGTTGTGTGTTAGCCTTTTGATTTGAGCTCAGAAAAAACTCCCCCTTTCACTATGCACACTTCCTTTCTTGTGATGCTCTCCCCTTCACTATATGCTATCGTCCAATCTATACAGTCTGTACATGGAGTATGCTCTCCCCCTTTTTGGCACGAATATTTAAAGGCTCTCCTCTAACTTATGTTGAATCTCATCTAGCTGTGTTTCAATGGCGGTGAGTCGCATTTGAACTTGGTTATTTGTGGAGTAGATGACATTTGTAAGTCCTAACACACACTCATGCAAACTTTCAACCAAGATGTTGAACCGATCAGCATGAGAGCTAGATTGACCTAGCTGAGTGCTGACAGTCGGAGGCGCGGGAATGTGAGAAGATGTAGTCTCAGTAGTGTGAGCAGCTGATCCATGGCCTGAATGAGTGCCATGTTGAACAAATTCACCTATTGGTGATGTGGGCAGAGTTTGCTTTTTCTGCTCAGCAGAAGAATGACTTTTTCTCTTTTTAAGAGATGATATAGAAATTGGACGACGACGGTCTAAAAGCTTTCCATCTCTTGGCGGACTAATCCCTTCATTTAATATGATTTTCATGATAAGACTGCAGAACAGAAGACACATTTTTGCTGCTAATCGTGCTGCTATTTTTCCTATAGTCTAGAAGATATGAGCACAAATATCAATCGGAGCTCCAGTGATTAGATCACATAAAAACTGTGCCTATCCAAGATTGATAAACCCCATGTTGGACAATGGATATAGATTGAAAAACATGATGAAGGTGAGAGTCTTTAGTTCAGGTTTGAACTTCTCTGTTCCAATGGATGTGCCTGTTGCTGAAACTTCATGTTCATCTCCAAGAATACAAAGAATATCCGTCACTGCAGGAAGTCTGTCATCGTAGGGAGACCTGTCCACATTTGCCGGTCGGGTGATATGAAGAAGCTGTGCAATGTAATTTGGGGTGATGGTGAACTCCTTTCCCCGAACCCAACATTGTAGTTCTACTCCAGGGAATCTTGCATTTCAATAAAACTCCTTAATCAATTCATCAGTCAGATCTTCAAAATTTCCAAATAAGTCAGTCCAATCCTTGTCTACAAAGATCCTAGGGATAAAGGTGGATCCTAAGGTATCAAACTTAACAATATGCTCCACCATAGTGGGGGCGTCCTAAAAGATGCTAGAGAAAGTTTGTGAGTCCAGGGGAGACTTAAATCTCTCGCTGTTTGAGACTTCAGATGAGTGTCATGTCTGTTTTGACACTGGTGATGATGTGAGGTCAATAATGGGATCTTTACCGTGAGAAGAACGGCGAGACATCTGCACAAATGGACACAGAACAAGGGAACAAATGCAAAACAACACAAACAGACCAGAAAACTTGATTAGATACAAGTTAGTCCAAAACAAAAGTAAAACAGCTTAAAAACATAGCATAATCAACTCAAAATAGAGCAAATACACACAAAGCAGCATGTTATAAGTGTAAAACAATGTAAACAAAAGCAAAATGCATGAAGTGAACCACTGTGCATGTGTGTGTCTGTGTTGATGCATGTGTGTGCAGCCTGTGATACATGGGGATGCAGCATGAGAAGCATGAGATGTGCCTAAAGGGCCTTAGTGTGTGCCTAGTGTATGCAACATAGGCAAAGTGTGTGAAACACATAAGTAGTGAACAAACCAAGTTAAACAAGGTCAAACAAGTGTAAACCCAGAAATTGGAATCCACTTGAATCCAATTTAGCACAAAAATGTCACTAGGACATTTTGTCAAGCACTTGACATGCGACAATGCACAACATTCATGAAGAATGCATGAATAGATTAAAAAATGCCTTAATACAAACTTAAAATGCCTCAAGGGGCCAACACAGATGCACAAACAACAAATGGGACTCAGCCCAATCAAAAAATTGGTAAACTTTTCACAAAATTGAGAAACCCAACCCTTTTTCGAAAAAAATCCCCAATTTTGAAAACCCTAAGCTAAAATCTGCAAAATTAAGGAAAAAGGAAAGCAATGTTTAGAAAAACATACCTTGGAGTGATTTTGCAGAGATTTATGCTTGAAAATGATAAGGTTTGAGTGAAAAACGATTTTGGGTTGAGAAGGGTTCGAAGAGAGGTAGTGCGAGGGAAAGTTTTAGTGTTTGAAAAACTGTCACATCTGCTACATAAAAACTGAAAACACGCGTTTTTCGCAGGTTAGATAGTAGCGAGACAATCACGAGAAAGTCGCGAGACATACTGAAGCTTTCGCGAGAAGCTCTTAGTTGCGAACCGATCATGATACAGTCACGATAGCTTCTGTATGGAATTTAGAAATTTCCATTTTTTGCCTTAAAACAATTTCATGAGAAGAGTTTAGTCACGAAATACTCGCGAGGTAGTAGCGAGACTTTTTGTATGAAAATGTGACTTTTTAATTTCCCTTAATTACATTTTGCGGGAAGCTCTCAGTTGCGAGCTTCTCGTGAAAAGACCTCTAAACTAATTTTTGAGGAAAAACACATAAATGCATTTTGAACAAAAGCTAAAAACACAAAAGCACAAAATCACTTTCAAAAACATATAAAACACTCAAAAATCTTTTTGGGTTTGATCAGCAAGTATTTGAGCATACACATCACATTTGAACATGTACAATCAGACAAATGAGATAAGCATTATCTGAACAAAGTCTTGTGTGTTGTGTGTGAGTATCAAATGTGGAATAGTCGATAGACCAAAGTGAAGCTTCAATGATCAATTCAATCAAGTCATACACGACTGATACGAAATCAAGTGGTCAATCTCAATTATAGAAATGAACATATATGACCTCCCACAAGAGAATGATTACAAAACTTAGAAGCTTTTCATTTGGTTTCTGCATAAATCATAACAATTGATCCTTTTTGGATTATACATCTCTTTTTGAGATCGGTGCTTGAAATTTTTGATATTTCAACATGTAGAGTTAGCCTTTGGCTTTTTGAGCACCATACATTTTAATACAAAAGTTGCTTTCCCTTTTTCCTAGTCAAATACTAGTATGTGCGACAGGCTTTTGCAACTCATTATCTCTTTTTAATTGGAGATTTACATTTGGAGAGCTCTATAGCAAAAACATAAAAATAAAGTGGGAAAAGATATAGGCACAAGTCTATGCAAGTATCAAGACCATCAAGATTATTGACCAATCATTCATGACAAGCTTGAAGATCTATTTACAACTGTCACACATAGATTTCAAGATTTCTCCCACAAAAATAAATGTGCATACAAAACAAACTTGGCTCGTAAATGCACTACGCCATTAGTACAAAGGTACTAGGCCAAACTCACATGTGATATACACAAAACAAGTAATCAAACTTTTTGAAGATTTTTCAATTTTTATGTGTTTTTGAATTTTTGAACACACTCAAAAACAGAACAAGAAGAGTAAGATCAACAACAACAAGGAAAAGCAAAACTGGGAAAAGAAAACATGCAATAAACAAAAAGCACTGCATGATATGATGCATGAACTTATGATCCTAAGCATTGAAAGTATTCATGCATGGACATAGGAGACAATCATGCATGAGTACCCTTCTTCACCCACACTTCACGTGCGTTTGGGGTTATATCCCTATAGGATTGGGTACGTGAATTGTGACCTTCAAACCTATTGTTGAAGTTTGTCAAACATGTGGTGAATGCCTCAATCATCTTCATTACATCCATCACACCAGAATCTCCATTTTAACTTCTTGATTGCCCAACGGCCCAATTTCTCTTGTCATCTCTTGGTCCTCTTGACCTTTGATCCCTAGCATTATTCAATGCTCTCAGCTTATGACAATTAGGTCTAGTGTGTCCTTGAAGTCCACAATGATGGCATACGTGGTTCATTCTCGGACCTCTTTGTGATTTTGGAGGTGATCTCCCTTTGGCTTCAGACCTGACCGTTGATTGGTTGCGAGGCTTATTTAACACTCGTTGGTCAGCCATATTCTTCTTTTTCTCCACATTTGCTTTCTCAACAGTAGGGACAACTTCTTTTGGTTCTTTGGCCTTCACAAACTTTACTTCTTTGGTTACCTTGACACCCGAACTACTTTCTCTAGTATATCCCAACCCGGTTTTTTCGAAGAAAGTTTTTTGAGAAGAGATGACATCATCAAGCTTCTTGGTAGAGACTCGGTCTACTTTGGCATTTGCTTGAATCACCTCAAGTTTAAGAAATTTCACCTTTTAGTAAGCCTCGGTTAACTCACCATTCAACGTCTCAATCTCACACTTGGCCTCCTTATATCTTACTAGGAGACTTCTATAGTCCTCCTCTGCTTTCTTCATCTTCTTCACAGCCACCTTGGCCACCCTTACATACTCTCCTGACTTCTCAAGGAGAGAGTTGTAGTTCTCTCGAAGATCGGCTGTATCTTCATCTACTTCAGCATCCGATTCTTCTACAATTCCCATGGATTCCTCATCACTATGCTCCCCAAGTTCTTGCACAAGCAAATTCAAGTCCTTTGAAGATTCAACATGAGCAATAGTCATAAATGCTGAAAAATTCCCTTCTTCATCACAGCTATCCTCTGAATCTGAATTGGAAGAATCCGAATCACTAAGAGTTGTGGCATATGCCTTGCCCTTCATTCTTAAATAATTGGGACATTCTTTCTTGACATGTCCATGTCCATTGCACTCGAAGCAAGTGATTCCTTGCAAGATGAAAACTTCCCTTTGTTGAAAGGCTTCCCACTGTTCTTCATCTTCAAAAACTTTCGAAAGTTCTTTGCAAGGAATGATACTTCCTTCTCCATATCATCCTCTTCAAAGGAGTTGTCCATTCTCTCAGTGATGGTTTTAAGAGCAAGTGATTTGCTTGATTTATGAGAAGGCAGTCCCAGCTCATATGTTTGGAGAGATCCAATTAGCTCTTGGATTTTGATCTCATCCAAGTCTTTACTCTCTTCTATAGCTGTGACTTTTGCTCGAAAACTCTCCAGTAAAGACCTTAAAATCTTTCTCACCACTTTAGAATCTTCAATCTTCTCTCCGAGATTGAGTTTGGCAATTACAATCTCATTGAGCTTTCCATAGAAAGAATCGAAAGCCTCATCATCTCCCATCTTAAGTTCTTCAAATCTGGTGGTAAGCATTTGAAGCTTCGTGTCCTTGACTTTCTTGGTACCCTCATAGGTTGTTTCAAGGATTGTCTAAGCTTTCTTAGCTGTCTTCACGTGCAATATCCTGTGAAACTCATCAGGGGACACACCATAGAATATAGCATTAATGGCTTTACTATTCGCATTAGCTAATGCAAGAGCTGCCTTGTCCCATTTAGACTTCGCAGTTATGGGTTTAACATACCCATTCTCAACAGAATCCCATACGAACTCATCTATAGCACACAAGAAATCCCCTAATCGAACCTTCCAAAAAGCATAGTTGCCTCCATCAAAGAATGGTGGGGCATTAAGAGATTGTGACCGGTCCATCACAAAGGGTCAAGGAACACACTCAGGTATTTAAACCACAGTGAGTGTACCCGCTCTGATACCAATTGAAAGCTCGAAAATGTGTTAAAAACACAAGAGCTGCTTAGACCCCCAAATAAAAGTTATGGCTCGATAGATTTTACACTAACTTAATTCTAAGTGCGGAATAGTGTAAAAGTGAGCGGATAAACAAACAAGCTACTCTAACACATATTCATATAATCACAGCAGTAAAATAAAATGCAAAAGAGTAAGGAAGAAGAAAATAAACACAGATAACACGCCGATGTGTTATCGAAGAGGAAACCGAAGAACTAGGCGAAAAACCTCTCCATCGCCCTCCAAGCAGTAATCGATTCACTAGACAATAAGTTGGGATACATGGGTTACCAAGAAACCCTCCAAGCCTAATCTACTCGTTGTACCTAAGCCCTCCAAGCTCCTACTCTAACAAGGCTTCTCGAAACCGTGTCTTGTCTAGCTCTCCGAATCCCGCAACAAGCTCCATGTTGCATCTACCATCCTTGGCTTCTTTCAATGCTTCCCAGTAGCACCAAAACCTCACTTGACACTCTGAAAGGGTGTGGTAAGTGTTTGGGCTATCAACCTCTCAATGATATGGAAATGGAGAGGTAGGAGTTGAGGAAATCCACAAGCTTTTGTGTAGAGATATATGGGTATGATAATCTCTAACTCTTAAGGTGTTTGGCTAGGGTTTTCTCTCAGAAGCATTCCTCAACATTTGTGGGTAATGTGAGTATATATAGTGTGGGTACAGAAAGTGTGTATCAGATAGTACAGTCTGGCAAAACAGAATGTTTCGCGGGTGTCTCGCGGGAAGGCCTTACCCGCAAGCTACTCGCGAAACACAGCTGTCTCCATCTGTACTGACTCTTCGCATTCCAGTCATGTGCAAGGCACATGCTTCACTTCGCAGGATGCTTAGTCGTGAGTTACCTGAAAGAAATCTCCTGGCTTCAATTGCTTGAGTCTTCACACTCTCTTTCTCTATCGCACAACCCTTACAATCAAATCCCACAATAAATACAGGGTACACAAGATTGAATATAATTACAATCAAATTTAGCACGGAGTAAAAGCCAACAGAATACATATTTGTAAATCACAACTTTACATATCACTACAATGGCATACATTCTTTGTTAAAATATGCATTCCTACAAGATGGAAAGTGAGTTCCTACACCTTTGGGATGATTCTTTGAAATTGGAAAAATATACCTAATCTATGTCCCACATTACACAATTTCTTCAATAAAAAATAAAATAGCCTACAATGTCACATCTTGCAACTGCCAATGACACATAACCCTGTGCATCAAAATCAGGCACCAAGACATTTTATTCTTCAATTTGCATTCCATAGGAACAAACTTAATTAATTTCTTCCACTTTAACCATATATATACACATAGAACTACGGCAAGCATTTACAAATCACAAGAAATTATAAATTATAACATTGGGAGGAAATAAATAAAAATAAATAAATAAATAGAGAGAGAAAAGAACCAACCTTTTATTTCCTCCAAACCAGACAGCATTGGAACTTTATTGGCCTCCAGCATCCTAGAAACTTCCAAACAGGGGCCCGGCGGGGGGGGGGGGGGGGGGGGGGGGGCAATGGGGTGCCCCCCTTATGCCCCAAAAATTCTCATGTAATATATAGTACAAGGTCTTATTTGCATTCACAAGGACAATCAGCTTTTTTACATACATATTGTACTTGTACTGTGTAATAGTTCATTGTAGGAAAACAATTTCACATTCGGGGCCACTGCAACTCTTTTTTAAAAAATAATGGGTCCCACCTTATAATAATATTATAATAAAATAAAACCACTTTTACAGCCTACTTCTTCACCACTATTTTGTTGAATAGAATTTAAAAATAAAAAATAAAAAATAAAAAACCTACTTTCACTCACTAGTCATTATAACACTTCAAAAAAGTTGTTGACCACAAAATTTTTCACAACTTTTTGTCACAACTGTTGCGTGGCAGAGTGTGATTGTTGAAAATAAAATTGTGAGTTTATGTGTTTGTATTTGTTAATCACTCACAGTCTGCTATGTCAAAGTTTTGGCAAAAACGTTGTGAAATAATTTATGATCTAGAACTACTCATAGCACCTCTGTTACGTATAACAATTTTTTCTTTCCTCACCAGCATTTTTTGGTCTCAAACCCAAGTTTTTTTTTTTTTTTTCCACAAACCTAAATTTTAATTGTATATGACAATTACATTTGAATATAGTTGTTTACTTATTTTGTTATTAGTATCAAATAATACTTTTTCAAATTAATTTTACTCTCTTTTGATCTTTCTCCCCCTAAACTAAAATCCTGGCCCCGCCCTTGCTTCCAAACCAGAATCATAAGCTCTGATAAAGTGGTCTTCAATATCCTTCAATGCCTTAAACAATTCCCTCCTATCAGTGGGTGTCAATAGCTCTAAAACTTAGCTGGGACGAATGATGGAGGATATCATCAATAATGTGACCATATGAAGATTGTTCTGTAGAACCCTGTCATCATACATGATTATTCATATATATTGTTAATTTTACTTACTTAATTTGAGAAGATTTTGGGGAACAGCCCGTTTTGGAAGATATAAATTTCAATGCTTGGATATTTGTTCCCAAATCATCACAAGTAACTAGCAAACATATAACCCAAAATACCCAAACCAAATCAAGCTGAAATACCCAAAAAAATTAACCTAAAATAAATAAAAAATAAGAAATAAAAATCCAATTCTTACACAAGACCTAGCTTCTCAATACTAAAATAATTGGATCTAACCAAAAAATAATACCCAAACCAAATAAATAAATAAAGAAAAATAGCTTCTCAAATACTAAACAAAATTCTCACTAATAGTAGTGGCGGACGATCTAACGATGGTAGATGGTGAGTGGTGGCGGTGGCAGCAGCGGCGGTGGCATGCCAAGTCTCTTGTTCAGCTTCTTAGCCCTTTTTGTCTTTTGTTCTCTTTTTTCTTTTTACCAATCTTTTGTTCTCCATTTCTTTTTTCTTTTGGTTTTCTTTTGTTTTTATATGCTATCTATTCTACCAGTAATAGGTCTACTACTAAACTTAAATAAACGATCAGGATGGAAACAATAAAAATATACAGCTAAGATTTGGGTGGGTACCATACCTACTAAAAATATAAGTGGGTACCATAGAATGACCCCACTTTTTATAAATCTTCTCAAAGATGTCCAACTTTTAGGGCTCTTGGGACTTAATTTAGAAAGTGATTTTAAAAACTACTATCAAACGATTTATTTTTTCAAATAAAATTTGGGAGTTTTATTTAGAAATTAACTTGAAAAACCTTTTTAAAAACAAAACTTTTAGTCATTGGAATTCGGAAGTATCCATTTTGAAAAGAGTTCGAATTTAATAAGAACTGGTACAAATTCCCTCTTTAGAGCATTAGCATTGATTGTGCTATAAAACCAAACTGCTAATTTTAGAAACCAATATAACAAAAACAATATTTTATTCCCTTCTCCCACTGTGTTGCTTTATTCTCCTCCCTTTTTTTTCTTTTTCTTTTTTCTTCCTCCTTTCTTCCTCCAGGTCAGTTCCCTTCTTCCTTTTTTTTTCCTACTTTCTTCCTCTAGCCACCATTGACACCCCCTCCCCTTCCTGCCCAACTGTAGTTGCAAGCCCCCAGCCCCAAGCCGCCGCCAACCCAAGCTCTCTCCATCTTTCCACTTCAACCCTCCCTCTTGTGGCTCTCTCTCTCTCAAGCTCTTCTCTCTCTTCCCTCTCCTCTTGATATGGCTATGGTGGTAGTGATAGTTTTTTATTTTAGCTGGGGATTTGGTAGTTGTGGTGGTGGTTTGGTGGTTATGAGTTTAGTTGCTGTGGTGGAAGTATTTGATTTTGTATGTGGGTTTTTTTTTTTTTTTTTTGGGTCATGAGTTGTGGTTGTCAAAGTGGTGGTTGTGGTTAGTGAAGTGGTGGTTGTGGTGATTATAGCCAATTGCTAGAGTTTTTGTGGTGAATGTTTTTATTATTTTAATGAGCTTTTTATATTATTTTAATTGAAGAAGTAAAAAAATAGAAATATTGATGCTGGGTGTATTGTAATGTAAGATGTTAAAATAGATAAATTAGTTTTTTAAGTTACTAAGAGCATTCGCATTCGGGATACCAAAAAAGTTCTATTTTACAACCTCAAAACCTCCTTTATCTATATCACAACTTACCTTACATCTCGGTTCTTATTTTTCACATCACATTTAATACAATTAATTTTTTAATATTTTTTTCCTCTCTCCTACTCACTGCTTCTCTTCATCATAGCCGTTTCTCTTTTCTTTAGACCCATACCCACTCACGGATTCACCACAGCTAAACAACCCACAACTATAGCCACCACAATACCACCACCACCATTAACAAATACCCACCACCACCATCAAGCTCCCACCACCAACAAATATCCACCATCAAACACACACCACCAAAAAATACCCACCGCCACCATTGAACCAAAACAACCCACAACAAAAATTCCAACCCATACAGCCAACATCATAGCCAAACCCCATCAAAACCACAAATCCAGCCAAAACCCAGCCGACCCAAAAACCTGGCCAAAATCCATCAAACTCAGCCAAAACCCAGTCGTCCACCATTAGTTGCCTAATCTTTGGAGTCGATGGAGGTGGAGTCTTCGACGACTTTATCGTCTCGACGTGGAACTCAAAGCTCGACTAACACTAGAATGACCACCCATCGAATCCAACCAACCAACGACGAGCCATGATGAACCACGACCACCTCACCTACTGCGAGCTACGACCACCTGTGAACCAATGCGAGCCCACGACGATCTAAATCCTACCCACCCAAAGCCTCCATGCTAATCTGTACCATGTCAATCTGAAGCCCAAAAGCCAATATTGAGAGAGAGGAGAAGCTTTCACCATGAGCGGAAGAGAGGAGAGAGCATGGGAGAAAGAGAGGTGAAAAGAAATAAACTCTGAATGTGAGAGGAAGAGAGAGAGTGTGTGAGACTAAAAAACTAAGATCATCCCCATCAGTCCATGTATAGTCTTCTATTTTAGAAAAAAGTGCAAGTTTTACACATTTTGAGCAAAAAAACACCCACATCAGTGGTTGTAAAAATGTGTAAAATTGTGTAAACATTTCCACGAGCTACAGTAACCGTGTATTTACACGGTTACTGTAACTCGTTTATAATTATTTTATTAATTTTTTCTCTCTCTCTAGTCTCTGTTGGTCTCCATTTTTCTCATTTTTTCTCTCTCTTGTCTCTACTTCTTTCTCCCTTCTCTTTCACTCCTTATTCACTCTTTTCTTCAATGGGTCTGATCAACCTCTTCGTTGGCCTCTTCTTTTCAACCTACTTCAATGGTTCTGATCAACCTCTTCTTTTCTCATTCACACTCTGTTGGTCCTCTTTGTTAGCATCGACTTCGGCTTGAATGGGTCTGATCAACCTTCGCTTCGATCAACCTTGGGTTTCTGCTTGAATGGGTCTGAGTTTCGGCTTGATCTGGGTTTCGACTCTGATCAACCATGAGAATGAGAAACAAAAAAATCACAAAGCTTGGGTTTGAGAGATCTGGGTTTCGACTTGATGGTGGCTAGGTGATGATGATGGTGGTTGGATCAGAGAGAGAGAGAGAGAGAGGCAATGAGAGAGAGAGGCCATGAGTGAGAAAATAATAAAAAATGTAAAAGAATTAATATTTTATTGAATAAATGTGTAAAATAGATAAACTGATGTGGGTGTTTTGTAAAAGTAGATGTGTAAAATAAAAAAAGTAAGTTTTTTCTTGTAAAATAGACAGAAAATTTAAACGAACTAATATGGTTACTCTTATTTTTTTTTTACAATCCCATGTACAGTGAGGTTGTGTATATGCAACCTCATTGTAGTTGGGATGTAAAAATTTATGAGTTTACATACTTCAATGGAGTATGAATTAAGGGTTTAGTTGCTAAAATAGCAATTGGGGTGTTTACACCCCTCTAAAAAAAGCTAAAAATTTTAGCTCAACCAATACGTGCTCTTACACCTCCAATAGTAACATTCCACCTCGTCATTTTACTCTTAAATGAATAATACCCATTGCACACAATCTATTCTCTATACCCAATTTCATAAAATCAAAAACCCCAATGAAAAACCCAGCTTTGCCTCTACATCTAGCCGCCAGAGATGTCGCCTCCACTGTCACCGCTGACCGAAACCTTCTGCTGCGATAGCCAGCAGCCCACCCGGTGATCTTCATCAGTAGCTAGTTCTTGGGATGCATTGAGACATGGAGATAGAGAGTCAGATCTTCAAAATTCTTGTTTGGAAATCTAATTTCATATCTTTGTAAGAAGAAGAATAAGATGGGTCGCACATTTTTTTGGGTTGAATGTGGATGTTGGGATTTCTGTGATGTGGGTAATTTCGTTGCTAATCTCAAATTGGTGGCTTCCATTTAAACAACCAGATATTGCTAGTATACAGGTTGGGTATGACAATCGTAATTCTTCGTACATTGAAGCATATGCATTTGTAGTCCAATATATGATAGTACTAATTTTTGGCAAGAACTTTCCGTCGATGAAGATGGCTTGGATTGGCTGCTGGCCGTCGGAGCAGATGGTCTTGGCTAGTGGTGACGGTGGGGAATTGGGTTGCTAATTTGAGGATTTAGATTTTCAAATTGTTTTAAGGAGGATTGATTGTATGTGGCCGTCCTTATTCATTAGTTTGCAAAATGCGGATATGGTATTCTAGGATTATAAGGTGTAAAACAATGGATTTACAACAAGTCCATATTGAATTTACTATCTTTTTTCAAAAGCAAAGCTTCGAGAAGCTATTTAGAAAGCATTTTGTAAATAAATTTAGGGTAAATTATAAATTACATTCGTTAAAATGGGGTTTATTGGATTTTACAACTTAAAGTTTCAAAAACTTGATTTTACTCTCTGAAGTTTAGTTTTGTTAGCAATTTACTCCTCACAGTTAGTTTCTACTGTTAAGTGACACTTCATCATGTTGATGTGTTTTATTTTTGCCAATTCAACTTCAAAACTACGTCATTTCAATGATGACCAAGTGAAGAGCGGGCACAATTAAAACTACGTAATTTTAGGCCTAAACTTAAAACAAAAATTTTTAGCCTGAAATGATGTAGTTTCATGCCAAACTCTAAAATCAAAAACAAAAACCATGAACCCCACGATATGTCTACTTGAACACAAAACTCCTTGACCAAACCCAGGTAGCGGTAGCAAAAACATCTTCTCCAAATCTTGACCACCACTTGAAGCAACTGGCAAAGCTAAAGCCGGTCTTTATGATGTGGTGGTTGTGGAGATCTATGATGATGATGATAATAAGGTGTGAATTGTTGTTGATAGTGGTGGAAAACTTTTGATGATGATCGATGATGGTGATTGTTAACTTCCTTGCAGTGGAAGTTACGGTGATAATTATAGGCAACACAGTTCAGCGCATCAGGTGTACCTTATTCTCCGGCAGCCAAGAACTCGCCACAACCGTCCACCGTGTGGCCTCTTATACACACCACATGGTTCTTCAAGCACTTTCCGTATTTAGTCATCATAGAGGAAGTGGTGGGCATTCTTTATATCTGGTCATCATAGACAAAGTGCAGTGCCGGCTAAACAGTGGAGCAAGAAATGCGGTCGCCTAAGGCCCCAAGTAAAAAAAAGGCCCCTAAATTTTAACTAATCATGTTATTTATAATCAATAAATAAAATAATATGTTTTTACCAGATGAAAAACAAATAAAAAATAGAGAAAAATGCAACATCCACAATATTTTTTACAATACTTTTACAATTATGCTAAGTAGTAAATTATTACAACCTGTTATTGATGGCAAAAAAATAATTATAATGATATTTTCAAAGAAAAAAAAAAGCAACTTAAAACCTAGGATTTGTTGTAAAAAAATATTGTGAATGTTGTACTTCTAAAAAAAATAAAATTAATAATAAGAGTTTAATTAGCAAACTTTTACTAGTTATCATCTAAATCCACCACTAACACCATTTTTTTACTTACTATTATCAATCTACCATATCAACAAGTATGAAAAATTTTGTCAAATTTTTTCTGTTTATAAAATTTCTAAAAAAAGAAAAAATTCTACGTAGTTTTTGTTAATTAGTAGTAATTTTGCATCTAAAACAAGATAATCAATTTTCGCCTTAGGCCCCCAAATACATTAAGCCGCCCCTGACAAAGTGGTGGAGTTGGTGGTGGGACTCACCAGTATGGGCTTACTACTAGCTGAGTTGGTAACCGCTCTATATCTGGTCATCAAAGACTGCCTTTAGCTTTGCCAATTGCTTTAGGTGGTGGTCAACATTTGGAGAAGATGTTGTCGCCTGGGTTTGGGTTAGGGAGGTTTGTGTTCAAGTAGACATAATGACATGTCGTGGGGTTAATGGATTCTGATTTTGATGTTAGAGTTTGGCCTGAAACTACGTCATTTCAGGCTAATGGTTTATGTTTAAAGTTTAGGCATGATGTAGTTTAGATTGTGCCCGCTCTTCACTTGGTCATTATTGAAACAACGTAGTTTTGGGGTTGATTTGGCAAAAATAAAAAATATAAGCATGATGATGTGTCATTTAATAGCAAAATCTAATTGGAGGGGGTGAATTGTTAACAAAATCAAATTTCAAGATGTAAAATCAAGTTTTTTAAACTTTGGTGTGTAAAATCCAATTAACTCCAAACTTTAGGGGTGTAATTTACAATTTACCCAAAATTTTAATAAAAGCCAACTGAAAATGCTTTTTCTTTAGAGAGTTCCTTTGGACTAAGTCTTTAATTCTTTGGTGGGATTTTACTTGTGATGAACACTTCCACCCATGAGAATCATACTGGAATTAAAACGCTCAAGTAAATATACATGAAAGGAAAAAAAAAAAAAAAAAGGAAATAAAAATCAGACATTCATCTATTTTGTAGCATTAGTTCAACGTACATTTAAAGCTAAAGCTTGTGGGGGCCTTTCTGCGTTGATGGGCCTAGGCTCGTCTACTACTCCAAGGCCTATGAGTTGATGGGTAAGGGAGTCAGGATTGGCCTCTTGTGAGTTACACCACAGGCCAACTTGTGCGCAAGCTAGGCATGCCCAATGTTGAGACAACTTGGTGATGGTATGGCAAGCTGGATATGGTAGATATGGTCAAGATGGTATAACTGTCTTGCACTACAAAGGACATTGCAGCAAAATGACTCCCATAATAAAATATGCTAAATGAAAGGAGTATAGCAAGATAGCTTATCTAGTAAAAAATAACTAATATTGCAGACAAGATAACTAGTAAAGTAGAACAACTAATACAATAGATAAAATAAAGGGGTAACTAACAAAACATAGCTAATACCGCAGATAAAACAACTAACATAGCAGAAAGAAGTAAAAGATATCACAGCAAGATGGTTATTAACATAAACACCTTGACATAAAGGAGAAAAGAATAATAATGGAGTTGTTAAAGAAGCTAAAGATAGCTCAGCAGGAATGGGTCCAAAAAGGGAATCGAACCCAAATATGGATAACCTTGTTACAGCCTCTTGCCGCTGAAGTTAACCGTGCTGGAGAAAGGGCCTAAATGGTTTTAGATTCCGATTTCACAGAGTTTTAGAGAGTGGGAATGTCATAAGGGAGAGAAAAGATGGTCTACTAATGCATGACCCTATTTTTGCCATGTATTCTTTCTTCCTTCTCCCTCTTTTTTGTACCACTTAGTTTTCTTTTTTAATTCTCTGGTTCTCAATTTCTCTCTTATTTCTTTTTCTCCCCCCTGTTCTTCCTCTCCCCTTCCTAGCTACCTCTCATCCTTTTTATACCTCTTAATTCTGTGGGATTTCTCCCTTTTGTCCCTAGGGCTTCACCTACAGTTTTTTGTTTCTTGTGGGCATCTTTCCAGGCTTGCCCACTAACCCATTAGTTGTCCGGCCACTACCTCTACTTAAAGTGTGTTTGCTGCACCATTCTCCATTCTCAGACAAAATTCCTTGTTTTGTTTCTCCCCCTTCCCCCATTTCTACCTTACCTTCTGATGAACTCTGGGATATCAGTGGACTGAAAATGCCGGGCCTTGATAAACTTGCGACTGGATCTTGAGAAAACAAGTAAAAACTCAGAGGAGACCGGTGGAAGCCAGCCAAGAACCCTCCGATGGTGAAGTTAGTCTCTGACTGAAAAATGTAAACTCAGTTTCTCAAGAACAGAATGCCCTACTCTTTTCATTGGCGTGTGCTTATATAGTATGCTTGGTAACCGTTCCTACAGTTGAGGAATCCAACAGGCTCGGAAGTAACTTCCGTAACTGACGTAGAAGTTTGCATTTCACAACGGTTGGGCTTGACTGGTGACGGTACGTTCTTCCACTCGGCGGAGACGTGGTAACCTCCCTTGTCCTTTATGGACGAGGGGACGGTAGCAAGCTCGTCCATCCTTTATGGACGGACGAACGGTAGAAAGCCAGTCTATCCTCAAGGACAGACGGACGATAGTGAGCTCGTCTGTCCTTAAGGATAGACGGACGAGCTGGCAAAGATATACCTCATGTCTATCCTTTGGACGACGCATATGGACGGGAGATGACTTAGCGAGTTTTCGTTGCACATCACCTTCAATAAAAAAGGATTGGAGGCTCTTACTACACTTACCCCTATGACATGCATCAAGTGGCCCCAGCCATGCTTATCTCATTTGGGTGAAATGTCATCCCAACAAGGCATTTCTCCAAAGAAGCCTCGATAGGAACCTCAAAATAGACCTCTTTTCTCCCTACCGCCAAACCACCTCTCTTGTATTGGCTAGGTACAAGTAAGTGGTGCCCTGGCCTTTATGTGCATTCCACTATCCTCTAGTTTGTCTTCTTTTATTCCCACACCGCTCTTGCCATTCTTGCATTGTCTTGTTCTGCTATAGGTATTAGGTTCGTGTCTATCTTCCACGACATAGAGGATGTGTAAGCTGGCATTGCCGCCTCCCTTCGTTTCCCCATAGGTTGGGCATTGCTTGGGTAGAAGCTCCTGCCCATCTAGCCCATTGGACTTCTACTTTCTACTATTCCTCTTCCTGCCATGCCTATGGGCCTGTTGGCTATCATTCCTATCACGTTGGCCAGTTAGGTTTACTACTTCTATCCTCAGGCTTCCACGGCCCATTCATATTGCCTTTACCTCTTATTAATCCCATAGGCCTACTGGCTGCTCCTCCTGCCACGTTGGCCTATTGGATTTATTACCTCTTTCATTGGGCTTTCCTGGCCCATTTACTTTGTCTTTACCTCTTATTGATCCCATGGGCCTACCGGCTGCGATTCCTACCACATTGGCCTATTAGGTTTATTACCTCTTTCCTTGGGCTTCCCCGAGCCATTTACATTGTCTTTACCTCTTATTGATCTCATGGGCCTATTGGCTGCCATTCCTGTCACGTTGGCCCATTGGATTTATTACCTCTTATTAATCTCATTTTTCTTATTGTTAGACTTCTTTTTCCATTGGGCCTTTTGTCAAAAATGAGCCTTAACAAAGCTAAAAGAAAATCAAATTAGATTTCAAATTAAATTTTAACTGTGAGCTAATTTTGCACCACTTGTCCAATTAAACTTTCTTAATTTTGGTGCACCCACTTTATTCTCAATACAATATTTACTACCCAATTATGCTTGAGATGGGAATCCTAACACTTAAATACAAAAAATTAGGAGGCCTCAATAATAATTGTCACTCATTTAAGTATGATCTACTAATCAAGCAATCAAGCAAAAGCTAAAAAAGAAAAGAATGATGTCAATTATGTTGTACAAAGTAGGAAGGGTCACATGACATCAGAGAGAGAAAAGAAATTGTAGAGAAAGAAAGTGATATACCAAGAATGTATTGACCCCTTTGGTAACTTAATCAATTAATTAGATTCAATTACATGCAATATGCGTGGTAGCACAAACAAATCACCAACTAAGTTAAATGCAGCAGAAAATAAATTTGACACAGGTGATTTGTTTACAAATAGGGAAAACCACCGAGGCAAAACCCCACTGGGTGAATTTAAGATCATCACTCCCAAGAATCTATTATTATCAAAACAAGCAGTTACAAGTAAAAGGAATCCCAGTACCTAATACCAACCTACAGTTGAACTCTTATCCCAATACCCAATTGGACTTGTGATGTAGTAACAATCTCTCCTTTCAATGCATGGCTCCTAGTACGTGACTAACCAATTGATGCACAGATCCAAGTACATGACTAACACACCAACTTAAGGAAGATGTTGGCTGCAAAGTTATTTAGTTCATCCAACGATGAAGATCAAAAAGCTCCTTGATTACAAAACCCTTAGCGTAAAAGCGCAGTAGCTTCTACAAGGAATATGATGAATTAGGGCAAATTCTATCTCTGGTCACAATTTGCATACACAATCAATTTGCATTGAGTTGCATCACTTTGCATCACCTTTGACGGCCCTTAAAATAATCCTTATATATGTCTAGGATTGTGAGAAAAGAAACCCTACAAAAATACACATAGATATGCGTGAAATCAAATTTGAAAATCTGAATTTTGTAATTCTCGATAGATACAACTTCTGTCGAGCTGCTGTTGAGCTTCATCATTAAACCTCGATGGATATGGATCTGTCGAGTTATCTGTGGAGCTTCAATGAACATCACTTCTTCACTTGTTTCTTGGACAGATTTGCATGGCTTCAATACTAAACTTGAACTCTTGTTCCTTGAAGTACTAAACTCATCCTAGATCTACCCAATTACAAGTAAAGTGCATTTTGTCAAAGGATTAGCCAATTTACATAACATATGTCTTTAACAATATCCACATATGTCCTAACAATCTCCCCCTTTGGCAATCTATGACAAAACCACAATAAACAAATGAATTATGAGAGAAGTCCTAAATCACTAAACTCATAACCACTTGTTAAATACAATAAAATCTAATCCTAACATAAACTCTTGAAAAACTTTGTAAGAAGAGAGTTCATGGCATGATAGATTTTCACAACCTGTCTTTCTGAAACACTTTAAACAAAACTCATCAAGGCATCTTAGTGTAAAACAGAAATAAAGGATTGCATACATAAAGAAACATGTATATAAAGATAGAAAAGAAACAACACATGGAGAGATAGGTGAATAACAACATACATCATCATATATATAAATGAGAAATAAATACAATGTATGTCATAAAAAATGGTCACAAGACCGATGTACAAGAGGATTAATGTAACTAAAGATAAAAGAAAAGAAAAGTACATAAAAATCCTCACTACATCTCTCAAAATATTGACACTCCCTGATACAACTCAGTAGTGAGAGTATCAATCCATGCGCTGAAACTGCGCCATGACTACCTCAAGAGTCACACCACCCGCCGAAGAAGAAGGAGCAGAGGTGGAAGGGATAATGGGGGCTGGAGGTTCTGCCGTCTCGGTCTGCGGCCACTTCAGTCAAAGCTAGGCCTCGCTTCGCCGAATAGAAGCAGCGCTAATGGCACCTATGACAGTATAGAGAGGATAATCAGGGATAGGGATAAAAAGATGATGAAGGATCCGCGTGATAGCCGAAGGAAATATGAGCTTATCACGAGTCACCGTATCCCTATAGACATCTATGATAGAAGTGATAAAATGAGAATGGAAGTCTATGGAAAGATCCTCTAAGAGGGATAACAAAAATCGAGCACAAGGCTCTGTGATGGAGTTATAGTGAGACAATGGATGGAGAACAAATGTCATCACCATGTTAAGGAATCTTGGACCTTTTGCAAAGCCCAAGGATAGGGTGTTTTGGCACTCACCCCATATGGAGGGTGTCTCATAGAAGTGAGACAGAAGTTTGTCCTTGGACATAGTCCTACTAGATCCAATCAACATGTTAAGCTCTTAAACACATCTCTTAACAAGAAAAATGCAAAGCATTCAATATCCAAAACACACACACATATACACACACACACGCACTAAACACACACATTAAACAAATCTAACCAATTTATATTTCAAAAAAAAGTTAAGACAGTTTAGCGAATACACATTAACACATGTATTCCTTGTGGTGGCCAATTCATATTATACCTGCACATGTATCAAAAGTAGCGAAGAATTTGCGTGTTGTGTGTGAAAACATAGCAAGAGTACATAAGTGTCTTATATTATGACGATTTGAGATATGAGAAAATCAATTTAACTCACACACAATCGTAACTACTTGATGGGGACTATCACCTTCAAGGTATATCCTATAACTCTCACATCTCCTAGAAACACGCTTGCAACCATTTTTAAAAGCATTTTGATTCTTTTTGCTTTTATCTTTCTTTGCATATTTTTTCTTTTAAGCATATCATGCATGGGCATATAAGAGAGAGAAGAAATACCCAATTATGTAAGCTTAAACATCACAATTTTGTTATGCCGAAGCATACAAATGTTATTCATGATTGGCGAGCTTTAGTGGTGAGATGGTTATTTATGCCTTTCTCTTAGGATTTTTTAGTCCTTCCCATAAAAAAGAGTGATATGAGTGTTAAGTACAAGAGATTATTGAATCATACTCATCACAAGCACGAGCCACAAAGCTCACTTTCTTAGTTGTACATTAAGATGCTCATCTAAACTAAAAACGATAAAAAGTTTAGAAAACTTTGTTTCAATGGACATCCAAGGTACACAAGTACCAATGTACACAAAACACACTCTGTTTTTGTATTTTTCTGATTTTTATTTATTTTTTTTTTTATGAAAAACAAAATAAAGCAAAAACTGAAAACAAACAAACAAAAACATGTTAAACAAAGCAAAGTATAAAACTAGACTGACTCAAAGACATAAAAGGAAAACATACAAGTAATGCAAAAACCATAAGGGGAGAAAGAGAAAAAGTGACTAAATCACTTTGAGCCTTTTTCCTTCCACACCTTGGAATAATCTTTCCGTTGAGCAAACCTTTGATCCGATGGTAAAGGGGAAGAATTAAAATGGTTCAAATTCGAAAGGAACATGAGGGCTTTGATAAGATCTTGAAGATGAGCAATAGAGGATGGAAACTAATTCTGATTTTCGGATGAGATCATACTGTTGTTTTGTTGAGTGGCTAACCACTTGTAGCAATTTGAACGAGTATGCCCTAAAGCTCCACAGTGATGACAGAGATGCAACTTCTTCAGTTGAGACCTTTTGTTATTAACCTTCTTAGTCCTAGGGTTTCTAGTCTCTTTCTTTTCAAGTTTAGGGGGTGCTCCTAAAATAGATTTGCCCTTGTCTACGTTCTCACTAGCTATATCAATTTTACATTCATTGTTCTCAGAATTAACATTATTAGTAGGTGAGACAAACACAGTAGTACTAGAAGAGGCAATATTAGGAGAAGAGAAATCATACCCCAAACTAGTTCTATCAAAAGTAGATTTCTGAAAGCTAAGCATCTTGTTGAGCTTTGCACTAAAAGTCCTCTCCAATTGAGCTCTGACTTGAAACATCTCCGCTTCAAGCTTCTTGGTCCTTTCAGCCAAGAAATTATTCTCAAACTGCAGTGCTCCAATGGTTTGATTTGCTTTATCAACCTTAGTGGAGAGCTTCTCTCGATCTAGCTCCACATCACTCAGCTTCTTGGTGGCCAGCCTATGAAGTTTCTCGTGCTTCTCGGAAACCTTGTATAACTTAGCATAGGCTGTATGGATGTCATCTTGTTCATCCGTTTTCTCAAACTTAGACTCCACCAAGTCCTCTTCTTTATCCACCTCTTCTATGATCCCCTCAGTAGGATTCACTATGGCGGTGAAGACATTCAAGATTCCCTCGTTATCGTTGTCATCTGACTCATCCTCAAGCTTAGTGTCACTTAAGGTAGCAGCAAGGGCCTTGCTTTTCCCAATAGTCTTGAGATAAGTTGGACATTCTTATTTCATATATCCAAAACCTTGACATCTAAAGTACTTTGGTCCGGAGGGAACTGTGTACTAACTGCCTTCCTTAGCATCCTTCTTTACTCAATCTTGGCTTTCGAATTGTGAAGAACTGGATTGCTTTCGATCTTTGTCAAATACTTTCACATTGGCATTCTTCATAAACTTCTTGAATTGACTAGTGATGTAGGATTTCATCTTGGAATCTTCATCATCAGAAGACTCATCTATCTCATTGCTTTTGGCCTTCAATGCCATGCTTTTACTTTTGCTCGGTTTCTCGATTCTAGTCAAACCTAATTCATAGGTGAATGCTCTAAAATGTGTGAAAACACAAAAGTTGTTCAAACCCCAAGTTAAAAATTACGGCTCGATAGATTTTACTCTAACTTATACTAAGTGCGGAAAAGAGTAAAAGCGAGCGGATGAACAAATAAACTACTCTAAGCCATAATCAATATAACACAACAGTAATATGAAAGCTAAAAGAGTAGGGAAGAAGGATGCAAACACAAAAACAACATAGCGATGTGTTATCAAAGAGGAAACCGAAGTCCTCAACGTAAAACCTCTCTGCTGCCCTCTAAGCGGTAATCGATCCACTAGACAATCAGTTAGGATATATGGGTTAGCAAGAGACCCTCCAAGCCTAATCTACCTGATGTACCTAAGCCCTCCAAGCTCCTACTCCAATAAGGCTACTCGAAACTGTGTCTTGTCTAGTTCTCCGGATCCCGCAACAAACTCCATGTTGCATCTACCATCCTTGGCTTCTTCCAATGCTTCCCAGCAGCACCAAAACTTCACTTGACACTCTGAAAGGGTGTGGTAAGTGTTTGGGCTATCAACCTCTCAATAGTATGGAAAATGGAGAGGTAGGAGTTAAGGAAAATCCACAAGCAAAATGTGTAAAGATATGTGGGTATCACAATCTCTAACTCTCAAGATTTGTGGTTAGGGTTTTCTCTCAAAAGCACTCCTCTATAATTGTGGGTAATGTGGGATATATAGTGTGGGTACAGAAAGTGTGTATCAAATAGCACAGTTTGGCAAAACAAAATATTTCGTGAGTGTCTCGCGGGAAGGCCTTATCCTCGAGCTACTCGCGAAATACAGGTGTCTCCATCTATCCTGACTCTTCGCATTCCAGTCATATGTAGGGCACATGCATCATTTCGTGGGATGCTTAGTCGTGAGCTACCCACGAAAACTCTTCAGTCTTTAGTTGCTTGAGTCTTCACACACTCTCTCTCTCTATCACACAACCCTTACAAGTAAATCCCATAATAAATACAGGGTATAACAGATTGAATAAAATTACAATCAAATTTGGCACGGAATTAGAGCCAACAAAAACACATAGTTGTAAATAATAACTTTACAATAGGTTTGCAAGTTGCCAACCAGCTTTGTCAAAGGAATTCTGTCAATGTCCTTTGATTCTTCAATGACAGTGATCTTGGCATGAAATCTCTCAGGCAGAGATCTGAGCACCTTTCTTACAACTTTGGATTCGGGAATTGTTTCCCCAAGATTAAAGGCGGAGTTGACTATGTCCTTCAGTTTAACATAGAACTCATCAAACGACTCATCCTCCTCCATCTTAATTTCTTCAAAGCTCGTGGTAAGCCTTTGAAATTTTGAATCCTTGACAGTCGTAGTCCCTTCATAGGTTGTCTGGAGGATACTCCGTAGTTTCAGTAGAGGATATCTTCTTGAACTCCTCATTGGTGACCGCACTGAATAAAGCATTCAATGCTTTGCTGTTGAAGTTTGCCACTTTGATTTTGGCATTATTCCAATCAGCTAGCGCTTCCTTTGGCTTAGTCCAGCCAATCTCCACAGCTTGCCACACCTTCTCATCTAAAGACTGCAAGAAAACTCTCATGCGCACTTTCCAGTATACACAGTTAGTGCCATCAAATAAAGGAGGTATAATTAGGGATTGTCCTCTATCCACGACAGACGGGGGTCAATAGATCACACAGTTAAGATTAACCCTAATCAGAGTGTGCCTACTCTGATACCACTTGATAGGCCAAGAATGTATTGACCCCTTTGGTAACTTAATCAATTAATTTAGCCAAGTGAAATTAATTGGATTCAATTACATGCAATATACGTGGTAGCATAAACAAATCACCAACTAAGTTAAATGTAGCGGAAAATAAATTTGACACAGGTGATTTGTTTACGAATGGGGAAAACAACCGAAGCAAAACCCCATCGGGTGAATTTGAGGTCACCACTCCCGAGAATCCACTATTATCAAAACAAGCGGTTACAAATTTAAGGAATCTCAGTACCTAATACCAACCTATAGTTGAACCCTTACCCCAATACCTAATTGGACTTGTGATGTAGTGACAATCTCTCCTTTCAATGCACGATTCCCAATATGTGACTAACCAATTAATGCATGGATCCAAGTACGTAACTAATACACCAACTTAAGCAAGATGTTGGCTACAAAGTTCTTCAATTCATCCAACGATGAAGATCAAGAAGCTCCTTGATTACAAAACCCTTGGCGCAAAGACTCAGTAGCTTCTACAAGCAATATGATGAACTAGGACAAATTCTGTCTCTGGTCACAATTTGCATGCACAATCAATTTGCATTAAGTTGCATCACTTTGCATCACCTTTGATGGCCCTTAAAATAATCCTTATATATGTCTAGGGTTGTGAGAAAAGAAATTCTACACAAATACACATGGATATGCGTGAAATCAGATCTGAAAATATGAATTTCATAATTCTTGACAGATACAACTTTTATCGAGCTGCTGTCGAGCTTCATCATTAAACCTCGATGGATATGAATATGTCGAGCTATTTGTCGAGCTTTAATGAACAACACTTCTTCACTTGTTTTTTGGACAGATTTGCATGGCTTCAATACTAAACTTGAATTCTTGTGCTTTGAATTACTAAACCCATCCTAGATCTACCCAATTACAAGTAAAATGCGTTTTGTCAAGAGATTAGCCAATTTACATAACATATGTCTCTAACAATATCCTCATATGTCCTAACAAAAAGGTATTTTAGTTTCGTTTTTTTTTTTTTTTTAATAAATAAACTTCCCTTTCTTTTCATTATTTATTATAATATTTTATATCACATAATTTGATTTCATTATATATATATATATATATATATTTTAAAGATTGGATAAATTTATTTTTATTTGTTTATAGAATTGATTTTATTTAAATTTGATTTGACATTATATTCTTTTTGTAGTTATTGGGAAGGAAAAAGAAGTATGGGTAGAAAGAAAGATTATTTTGGGGGCATATAATGAAGTAAGAAGTGGCCATTTCGAATGTAAGTTTTGTAAACGTAAGTTTACTGGAGGTGTTACAAGAATTAAAGCACACCTTGCGAGAATGAGAGGTCGTGGTATTGATGTTTGTGGAAAAGTAACTCCAAGGGTTAAAGAAGAAGCTTTTTTAGCAATTCGTAAGAGAAATTATTCTAAGGTTTCTTTATAGTATGGCTCAAAACTCTAAATTCAATTCTTAAAAAAAAAAAACTTTGTCCCCCCACCCCCAAATCTAGTGTGCTAAATTATATTATAGTTGTGTGTGTGTGTTTGTTTCTAAAATTAAAAAATAAAAATAAAAATAAAAAACCACAATTTAGGAAAATAAATCTCATATTTAAGATATTACATGGTTGTATTGACCAATGCAATATGAATAATGTTTAAAGGACAATTAATTTAACTATGTACATTCATTAATACAACAACATTGTTGAATTTTATTTAGAAATATAGTAAGGTATAATAAGTTCAAATTAGGGAAGTGCAGCTAAGTTATGCTCTATAAAAGATCATAGTTTACTCATATCATAAGTCGCAATTCTTTGATGATTGTTTATTTGTTTGAAATATAATTCACTATATCATGTGATATACGAGCAGGGGCGGAGGGAGGGGGGGGGGCCAGGGGGGGTGCCCCCCTGAACTTCCAAAATTTTTACTAATAATGATAGTACATTGCATTGAAATGTATTATTTGTCCCTCTACACAAAAGACAAAAAAACTTTTCTATTTACTGGTACATGTTTCAGAACTCAACAGCCTTAACTAATAAACTCTAAGACTACTATAACTCTAATATAAAACTATGGGTCTCATCTAGTAATGATTAAAAAATAAAAAACCTACTGCTAATGCTATATGCCTATACGGAATAGGAATCACAGCAGCCTAGTACTAATAGAACTCTGAAAAAAACAGTGTATATATAATACAGTATAAAGCACACCTTCCATAAAAAAATAAAAAAATTTTGTTTGTTTTTAAAATTAAACAAGGGAAGGAAAATAATTATTTTTTTCATAGTTTGTAATTTTGTTAATATGGTAAAGGTAAATTTGGTAATTTATTTGGTCAAACATTTTTATGCTCTACTCTCCTTCTAAATCTCTCTAATTTGGAGAAATTAAAAATGAGGGGTTAGAAGTACTTAGAACCCCTCAAAGTCTCTCCCCCTCCTCCCTTAAAAAAAATTCCAAATAAGGTAATTTAACTTACTCTCCCTCCCTCTATTCTACTCTCCCTCCATTCAAACAAGCTATTAGAGTTTCTGTTGAGTTTTTAAAAGCATTCAAGGTGAGTTTTTAAAAACATTCAAGTCATTGAGTCACTTTTAAATATTCACAAGTATATTGCATACTCTTAATATTCACGTTTAAATTTTTTTAGATTAGTTTTTTACTTTTAATCTTGCCCCCCCTGGCCTAAATTCCTAACTCCGCCACTGTATACGAGTGAAAAGTATCAATTTCAATCATGCTTTTGCATCCAAAGTTGTGTTCACCTTCTCAAAAAGAAAAACTAAAGTTAGAGAAGAAGTTGTGTTCACTTCATGCTCTCAAAAGAGGCTGTATTTCCTTTATTCTTATCATTGGAAACTGGGGACTTAAGTTTATAAACTAATATAAATTGTGCTATCTATAGATAATTATGAAAGGAAACAAGTTGAGAAGCATGGGAAGGACAATGCCGTGACAACCTTAGAACCACTGGAAGAGGAAGATTGGCGTGGCTTTTACAATCTCCTGAGGTTCTTACTGCGGAGGACATCTAGACTCAAGTTCCTCTCAAGTGAGATTCCAATGATGATGATGATATGACATGTGATTCTACTTTTACTTAATTGTTGCCTGATTTCGAATGGTGCTTTTTACTATTTTTAACTTTTATCATATATATAATTAGGGTCGGATTTGGTCGAGACTTTACTGTAGTTAATTGGATGCAATTAATGACACCTAAATCCTAATTGCTATTGGGGTTACCTAAATATATGCACGACACGCCTCTTTGCTTCTTCTTCTTCCTTTTTGTTTTTTTTTTTTTTTTTAATTATTTATTTTCACCGGACTTACTTTTCCTTGTTGATATTGATCTTGGATCAATCTCCTAGCAATGGCATGTTCAAGGAGAAAGGTGAAGAACCTACCATTTATCGAGTTTTCTTTAGTGATTGGTCATCTAATGTATGCTTGATTCTGTTAGCAACCTAGGTTAGGTTTGTAGTATCCGATTCTAAAACTGGCAATAATCATGTATACAACCCATAAAAAAGACTTGCATAAATTTGAAGTATGGATTGAGAGGGTAAGGGAAAAAAGGCATGATTAATTTTCTAATGTAGCCCACCGTTTTCTTTCCTCTCAGTTTGGGAGATAAGGGAGAAGGAGGTAGGACTTAACATTTAACAATAGGCTGTTTTCCTTTGACTTCATCTTTACAAACCATACACTAGGTAAAATTTCTTTATTTTCTCTACACTCTCTTGTTAGGTAATTTGGCGTTTTGGCCTTATAGGGATCTAGATTTCGGCAGCGTTTGGCTTGCGCGTTTGCGTGTCCAGCGTCTACGTTTCCCTTCTTTATTTTTTTTTTTTAGCCATAATATTTGACTTTTCAGCAACACCAGTGGGTCCCATGCACTGTTTATGGGACCCACAAACCTTACTTTTTAGCAACTTTTTCATTAAAAATGGATCTCACGGTACTATTTACATATTTAAAAATTATTTTACTACAGTGTTTTCAGTTTTCAGTTTTCAGCAAAATAAGTTATATCCAAACGGACCTTTCCTATAAGGGATGAGGTAAATGTGGGAACTTAACAAGAAGATGAAAAAAAAAAATCCGATGAGGAAATGAGAGAGAAAAAAACAAAAAGAGAGATAAGAAACAAGATGGAGGGAGAGAGAAGTGAATTGTGACTTGTGGATTGAGAACTAGCTAGCTAGGGCTATTGTAACATGCAATAAAAAATTAATAGTTGAGATTAAAAGTTGTAAAAGTCACTTTTGATCACAGTTTTTATATAAAAAAGTTTTTAACCTTTAATTTAAATTTTTACCATTTCACTTTTATAGTTTATTTTTTTAACTTTTCTCTCACACACTCATGGTTAATTGTATGTGATAGGGTTTTTTTTTTTTTTTTTTTGGAAAAATCTTATTATATTTTTTTACAATTATGAAAATAGCTCTGTCGGAAAACTATTATGAAAAATAGCCTCTCTTTGAGAATCTTATTTTGAATCATGTTTTGGATTTTAGTATTTTACCACAACCGACATGTTATGCTAGTCTTTTTAAATAAATAAAAAATTGTCTCAGTAGTCGTCTGGGGGTAGATGAGTTGAGGTCTGAGAGGTTAAGGACCTTACACTTTGTTTGGATACGGTGGAAGAGAAGAGAAAAGAATGGATTAGAAGGGAAATGACTTACTTTCTGCTGTTTGGTTACACTGATGGAAGGGCAGCAAAGAGAAAAACAAAGGATTTTGTTTATGTCGGGCCCACAAAATTGGGATCCAGATCCTCTCCATTTCCCTTTGAAATGGAGAAGGGAAATGGAGAGGCTCCAGTACACAGTGAGGATTTCCCATGGAGAGCATCAATGGTAAAAAACGTGCCACGTCATTTAAAACCCAAACCACACACTTAACTGCACACCTAACTATGGTTAGACACTTAACCCATCTGAATATTTCAAACTTAACCCATCTGAGACCAAACCCATCTCAATATTTCAAACTCTCTTTCTCACTCTCTTCTCAATATTTCAAACCCACTTCTCTCTCGCCTCGCCGTCAAGGTACGAAACACAAACAAAAGAAACCCACTTCTCTCTCACCTCGCCGTCACGGTGAGGATATCTACGATTTGATCAAGCTTTTAACTCAGCTCCTTGCTCAATTCCTCGCTCACCACACAGATTGAAATCCCTAACCCACGAACTCAGCTCCTTGCTCTCATGGATTCAAGCTCGTGGGTCATGACTCATGAGGCATACAGGATTCAAGCTCGATCCCTCACCCACGAACTCAACTCCTAGTTCACCTCAGACTACGGGTTTCCAAATTTCTGGGTAAGTTTCTGGGTTTTTAAATTTCTTTGTAAACTGCCAATCTTCTTTTCTCGCCTCAAATTCGTTTTTAGGGTTAGGGTTTCAAATGGGTCTATTTAATTTTTATAAAGGTTTTTCATTATTTTCTTGTTCTTAATTTTTGTCGGAATCAAAAGCCTCTGTTCTGTTTTAAAAGAAATGAGAGACAGTTTGTATGTCTCTGCGTTGAATCCCTCTGCGTTGTGGAGAACACCGAGGTAGAACAAAATCAACGGCCGAGATATTGTTTCAGTCGTCATTTTTTGGATTGGTGGTCTGATTCTTGCTCGTCCACATTTATTTATTTATATTTTTATCTATCAAAAAAAAAAAATTTCTTTGTAAAGTTTTTAAATTTCTTTTCAGTTTCTGGGTACTTTTGTTCTTCACTTGAAAGCTTATCAAGTTTACTAAAATTGTCTCCTACAATTGCTGGGTTACTCTGCTTTCTCTTGGCAATGGTGCTTCTTTTGTAATGTGTGTTGTGGTTGGAATCATAAGCATTTCAAGGGGCCGAAGAGTGGTTCGAGTACACAAGTCTGCCTTTATTAGAGATGTTTGTTTTTTACTTTTGGTTCTTGTGTTTTTGCTTGTTATATTGATTCAAGAGGAAATTGATCTGTGGAGTGCAATTGGTTTTTCTTCAATGTATGTTGTTTATGTGATAGCACAAGGGTGCAAATGCTTTTTAGTTTTGGAAGATCAAGAGCACAAGGGTTTTTATTTTATAGCTATTTTCTTTAGTGGGTCTTTTTTAGTTTCAAGGATTTTAGTATTTTGCTAATACAAGTGTTGGATTGGCTGTGACCAGATTTTGCTAATACTATTTGTTGTTGTTTTTCATGATTTTGGTTGAAGAGGCAACGGAGCAGAGGCTACAGGAAGAGAGAGAAGATGTTGCTCATTTGCCTGGGGCAGTCTCTGGTGATAAGTGGGATGCTACTCTGCTTGATGCTTCTTTTGTTGGCTAAATAGGTGGGGGGAAAATGGGTCATTAGGTGGGTAGGAATTAGTGGGAAAATGCCATAATTTTGGTGTATGTTGGTAGGTTTTGGCAGAATGCTTGTGTTGGTATGTGTTGGCTTGAATTTGTGTTGGTATGTATTAGTGGGAAAAGGCCTGAATTTTGGTGTAATTCTCACTGTAATCTGAGACTTCAGCAATGGAACATGGTCTTTTTAATTAATCTATGACTTGTATACCAATTTATTGCATTGTTGTGAAGTGTTTGTGCCTTGTGTGCACTCAACATCAAAGCAGTTTGAACAGCACCTTAAAAGGCTTGTTTGTGATATTATTGGGAACCATAAGAAAGAAGCAGATTAACTCCTCAGCTGAATATGCAGGTTGACTATATAATAACTAATGCACCAAGATGCAATCATGACAACCATTCACCATTATTATTTGTCACATTCACAGCAGCAGTTCTTAAAAATTAAAAGTTATTAACAACCGTTCACCAATGCACCAGTTTTTAAAGTTAACAACCATTCACCAACCAACATAACAACCATTCACCAAACCAGTTTTTAAATAGTGTAGAAACACAAACAAATTATGCAGAACACAAACAGTAATTATGCAAAAACACAATAATTATGCGAAAACAGTAATTATGCATAATGTACAATCTGCAAAAACAGTAATTATGCAGAAAAACATAAAAATTTCTACAGCAACAAATAACTATGCAGAAATTACACTGTCAGTTGGTAACAAAAGGAAATTTATGGATCATCATAACTTCAATCTTAAAGTAAGAAAATTACAAGACTAGAACACTTGGTCACAAATGTGACTAATTTTGAACATTTGAATGTGACCAAATGTGATTAAGTTTTGGACCATCAAAACTCTAGTCCTAAATTAGGAAAATTACATAACAAGAGCACTTAATTCAACATGTGTCATAGATTATAAAACATGATCCTAAACTAGAAAAATGGCTTGACTTTATGAACCATCTCATTCCATCCACTTTGTAACACTTTCTTGAGTCAAGGGACCTCCACTTGCAACACTTCTTTGACTCAAGAGACCTCCTGCACCATTAATTTTGTTGTTGGAGCCTACAACACTTGATAAGCCTTCCTGATGTGATGCAGAACTTGTAGAAGCCGACTACCCAAAAAAAAAAAAAAAAAAACCAATTACATATTACACATATCACAAGCTTAGCATTAAAATTATCAAATCATGCATCTAAACTATTATTAATATCAAAGTAAAATATATAATTGTAAATATCTTTACCATTATAAAAATCATATGCAATCTCATCTGCTTCAAACTCCATCCCTTTAAATGAGGTAGATTCCATCTACACATTAAAAGGAACATGCATTCCCATCATTATCCCTAGAAAAAATTGACCATAAATTATAACATTAAAGGAAAAAGGATTCAATCTTTATCTCAAAAAAATAATAATAACATTAAAGAAAAGCAGTTGTACAAGTAGTAGATAACTTAAAAATGGAAAGAGTACAAGCCATTCAGATAAGCAGCAGGATCGAAATAATTTTGCTAATTGTGTTGGTCAGTTCCAAATTTTCATGTATTGAGGGTCTATAACTGACTCCTAAATTTTGGGACTAGGGCTTGGTTGCTATTGTTGTTACCTGATACTAAACCATTTGAAATTTGCAGATAGACAATCATATTTATTACAAGATGAGAGTAGAAACATCATGAATGAAGTGATATAGTTTTTCTTTGGTTAAATAACCACTTTCTCGTGCATCTGTAATTACTGTTTTATGATGTTTTGTAATATTAACTAGGCCTTGCATAAATTAGCATATTAGGAGGTAATACATGTAGAGAGAATTTAAAGAATTAAGAAGTGAAAAGATGCCTCTCCTTTTTTATTTTTTTGAAAAATTCTTTATATCTTATTTGTAATTATAGTGGGTTCAAATGATCTGTTCCCTTAACTTGCTTCTTGTTTAATGGCAGCATGACATATTTAACACAACAATATCTTTCCATGCAATGTTTTGACTTTTCGTATACTGCACGTTTAATGCTTTGGCAGGTCAATAAACTGTTTTTTTATATCTTGATAAAGATTTTGATCATATTTGGCAGGACCGACAGGCAGGTCAATAAGTTACGGATTGAGGGAGATGGTTCTTTAGATGATGTGCCTGAAATGCACCATGTTGAAGGGGCATTTGTAGAAACAGTATTGTAAGTTAAAAGGATTTCCTAGGTTGATTTCACAACTTGTATGGTGTTTTTTCTGTTCTGCTTCTCTCCTTTCTACAATATGGGTTATCTTTATCAAATCTACTGAGCTTATATTAAGTGAGTCATTCTGTTTCTGCAGACCATAGGTAAAATCTCCTCCTCAAGAAATATTACTAAAGCTGGAGAGGGAGCCAATCTTTATAAAGATTCAATCTTTATCTCAAAAAATTAAAAATAAAAATTCAGATAGACTCTAACTTGCATCCAGCCACCAAAACAACAATATAAACTCACTAAGACAACAATATAAATGCAGAAAAATGATCAAACATCAAATAAGATAAGCATAAACAATATAAACCTCTGTTTTGGCAAGATATAAACCTCTGTTTTGGCAAGATAGAAACAGAGATGCTCTGAAGCTGAACTTGGAACCTTCTGTAAAGCTTTTGTTATTTTGGTTAAAATCTGTGAAGCCATGAACTCAGCAACCTCTGTCTCACTTTTCCCTCCTAAAAGGTCTTTTTTGTTTTCCGAAGAACTTGCACAGATAACCTTTGTTTCAGTTTTCCCTCCGGCGAGGCCGTGACAACGAGGCGAGAGAGAAGTGGGTTTCTTTTGTTTGTGTTTCGCACCGTGACGGCGAGGCGAGAGAGAAGTGGGTTTGAAATATTGAGAAGAGAGTGAGAAAGAGAGTTTGAAATATTGAGATGGGTTTGGTCTCAGATGGGTTAAGTTTGAAATATTCAGATAGGTTAAGTGTCTAACCCCAATTAAGTGTGCAGTTAAGTGTGTGGTTTGAGTTTTAAATGACGTGGCACGTTTTTTACCATTGATGCTCTCCATGGGAAATCCTCACCGTGTACTAGAACCTCTCCATTTCAAAGGGAAATGGAGAGGATCTGGATCCCAAAATTGTGTGGGGGCTGATTTTAAATGAATTTACCAAAATGCCCACGTTTTCTCTAGAAACAAAATTCAAATTTCAAAACTTTACTCTCCCAATATAATAAGAACCACACCAGCAATGTATATATGTTGTCGTGGATGGATCTAAGTGTGTTAGAAAAATATGCTTTTAAAGGAATGTATATATGTTTTTGTGTATAATTATGTAAAATAATCACCCAGCTTGTGTTATTAACTTATTAGGTGTATATATTCTAGACAGATCAGCTAATAAAGTGTAAAATATTCTACATCATTCACAATATTTGTCATCATAAATGCTAGGTTCCTAATATCATGTATACAACTATTAGATTACACAAATTAGGGCAATGACTTGGGCATATTGATAAAAACAATTTATTCTCTCCAATTCTATTGTACATTAACTTGTATATATGTTCATATTAATGGTCAATGGAATATATACTTTTCAGTCAAACTGTCATATATGGTTGTCCTTTGGCTTCTGAACGTTTTCACGTAAGGAATTTTCCAATTAAAATCTGTTCACAACTTTCGATTTCATCTTTCCTTTCTTCATCGGAAACCACTATAACTTCTTCCTCCTCCATTGTAAGTTTCATATTCTCCAATCTATCGATCACCTCATCCGCCATCGTGCCCAACAAAAGAAAAGACAGCCCCTTGGTGCAGCCAAGGGAGGGAGTAAACTCGTACAGAGACGAGAGAGAGAGCTCCTACCTAGAGGAGAGTCAATATATATATATATATATATATATATAGATAGATATAAGAGGTAGAAATATTATATTGGTTGCAATGGCGGAGCTAGGAATTTAGGCCAAGGGGGCAAGATTAAAAGTAAAAAACTAATCTAAAAAAATTTAAACGTGAATATTAAGAGTATGCAATATACTTATGAATATTTAAAAGTGACTCAATGACTTGAATGTTTTTAAAAACTCATCTTGAATGCTTTTAAAAACTCAACAGAAACTCTAATAGCTTGTTTGAATGGAGGGAGAGTAGAGTAGAGGGAGGGAGAGTAAGTTAAATTACCTTATTTGGATTTTTTTTAAGGGAGGATGGGGAGAGACTTGGAGGGGTTCTAAGTACTTCTAACCCCTCATTTTTAATTTCCTAAAATTAGAGAGATTTAGAAGGAGAGTAGAGCATAGAAATGTTTGACCAAATGAATTACCAAATTTACCTTTACCATATTAATAAAATTACAAACTATGAAAAAAATAATTATTTTCCTTCCCTTGTTTAATTTTAAAAACAAACAAAAATTTTTTATTTTTTTTATGGAAGGTGTGCTTTATACTTTTTCAGAGTTCTATCAGTATTAGGCTGCTGTGATTCCTATTCCGTATAGGCATATAGCATTAGCAGTAGGTTTTTTATTTTTTAATCATTACTAGATGAGGCCCATAGTTTTATATTAGAGTTATAGTAGTCTTAGAGTTTATTAGTTAAGGCTGTTGGTTTTTTTTGTCTTTTGCGTAGAGGGGCAAATAATACATTTCAATGCAATGTACTATCATTATTAGTAAAAATTTTGGAAGTTCCGCGGGGGGGGGGGGGCAGGTTGGTTGTCCTTTGGCTTCAACAAATGTTTACAGTAATGATTTTTTTAAAAACAATTAGTTAACAAATTATTTGCTTTTAAAAAAATTAATTTCAAATTAAATAAAAATGTTTAGAATAATGCTTTTAAAAAAAATGGTTAAAAAATGATGATATTTTTTTTTATGATTAATTTCAAAGTAAATAAATATAATGATCAATCAAATAATCAAACACAAAATTTAAAAAAACAAAAAAAAAAAAGTCAAGAACTTGCAAAAAATTATATCATAAAAAAGTGGGGAAAATGTCATAAATAAATAAGGGTATAAAATGAAGGTAAAAATACACAAACTTCCTTTCTCTCCCCTTTATCAACCAAAAAAAAGAAGGAAATTCTTTCATTTCTTTCCTATATCCAAACACTTGAAGAAGCTAATTTTCATTACCCTCTCTTTCCCTTTCCCTTCCCTCTTTCTTTTCCTTTCCTTTCTCTTCCTCTAACTACAAGTCTACAACCAAACAGTGTTAAAGTTTTACTCGGTTCGTGTACTGGGGTAGGGCAAGCCGGCAAGGTGACTCCTGTTTTGTCGTTTTCATGAACGTTACTCTAATTATTAATTAAGGAAAAAGACATAAAGGTAAAGTAAACTGTAATCCAATATGAGTTCAAATTTATTTTTCCAAAACACAAAGGCACAACCAGGCTGTTGTGCCACCTAGAAAATACAGAACTCCTAGAGAGAGAGAGAGAGAGAGGGAACTCCTAGAAATAAATACACCCTGCGGCCCTGCCCCTCGCATCCACACAGCGGATAAGTTATTTCCTCAATGTCGTTTGGTTACTTCTCCTATCTTCCTTTTCTAATTAACTCTATTTTTTTTTTCCATTATCAGTTTTGAACTGAGGACTTCTCTTTCAATTTTTGGTTTAGATCTCCCCATTCACTGCTGGTAATGCTCCGATTGTATACTATTACTTCATCTCTTTCCTTTTTACTTTCTCCTCCCGAAGTCGATAGGCTGCAATGCATCTGCCTGTTGCAAGCCATCAGAGTAAGACACATCCTACATGCAGTTGATTTTTCATGTTTTCACTACAAATTTTGTATGTACATATCTTTACAAGTTAGAGTTACAATGTTACACCAATCACATTTATTACCACATTAATTTTTATGATTTTATAGTAAATTTTGTAATATTTTTAATTTTTGGTTGTTTCTATATTAAAAGATGTGATTTTCATTTCTAAAACATTACACATTTTATCTTTAAACTTTAAGAAGATATTTTGTTGCCCCTAAATTATTGATTTTTTTTTTAAACTTATTTTTTCCCTTAAACTATATATAGTGAAAAATAAATCTTTAAAAGGAAAGTGTAACAATTTCGTCATAGGCAAATTGCATCTTACTTACCTGTGGTTTGGCCAAAATTTAAGTTACCTATTTGTGATTTGAAATTTGACACTTTATCTACTTGAGGTTAGTTCAGTTAGATTTTTTTAATCCACATCTATTTAAAATATGAATAAATATGTGATTTTGCTTCATTTTTATATTTTTCTCTCCTCCAAAAATACAAAATCAAATAAGATAAAAAAGAATCCAGTGGAACATTTGCATTATAGGATTTTAAACCATATGTAGACAACTTAAATTTTGGCCAAACCTCAAGTGGGCAAAGTGTCAAATTTCAAACCACAGGTAAGCAAATCAAATTTTGGCCAAATCACAGATAGATAAGTAGTAATTTGCCCCTTCGTTAATTTAAGGACAATTTTTTTTTCTTTTTTGATGAATTTTTTTTTTCTTTTAAGTTTAGATATGACAAGCAAACTTCATGAGAACTTTAGGAATGGAAATATGATTAAATCTTAGTTATGGTTTATTAGGCAGCATACATTAGGTTTTTGAATTAAATTCAATCACATGATTACACTTAATTTAGTTGTCCTTAGAAAATAACAAAACCTAGGTACAATTACTTTTTATGTTATATTATATAAGTTAGATTTTTCAATTAAGTTTCACATTTGGCTCCATTGCCCAATGCAACGCAACAATATTAGCAGTGCAATGTACATAAGGATCAATCGAATAATGTAATTGAAATTAAATAAAATAACATAATAGAAATTACTACAAATAACAAGGAAAAATCACATCTTGTGAACCTAAATTTTTATTAAAACAAAAGATTTTTATTCTTAATTAATGAAACTCTTTAAAGTTTTGGTATTTATTTTTAATGTATTCTAAATTTCAAAACAGTTTTGTACTTAATAATTTTTTCTTAGAGCTACGTATTTTGATAATTTATTATATGATGTGTAACACTTATATTGGGCCATGTAGAGCAAGTATAACATATAAGACCCAAATTTTATTGACAATATAATATTGTAGTTGACTAAAATAGCTTAAAATAAATAATAAATCTTTAAATTTTAGAGACTTTTAATTAATTAGAGTAGTTTTTTAAAAACATTTCGTGAAACTCTAGCAGAAAATCTTCACTTCAAGCGAACAATGTTAACAATTTTAAAAAGCACATCTTACCATGTGTGCCACTTGTGTTCACATTTATTATCTAATACTTTTTTGTATGATGCACAAATTAATTTATAATCATTTGTAAACTATATAATTTTTTCTAGTAATAGAATTAAATTGAAAAATAAAATAGATAGTAAAAATAAATGAACAAAATTAAATTAAGATATATGAAGAAAACAAAATAAGACCAACTGTTATTAAAAAAGAAAACAAAAACTATAATATATTATAAAATAATTTAAAATAAATAATAAAACTCATTTTAAATTTCTTAAAACTTTTGATAATTGAGTTTAATCAAAATAATATTTTATTTCATTTTTTGAATATAGTAATAGAGTTTTGTTTAAAGTAAACTATATTAATAATATATATATATATATTTTTTTTTTGATGGGAAGACTGCAACTTTCATTTAGAAAATCAACTAAAGTGTACATCATGGAGAAGAGCTTGCTCTAAGAAGCAAGGGGTCTCTTCCATCCAAGTCAAATAATCCGCAATGCCTAAAGCATGCTTTGCTAACAAGTGAGCAGGTTTATTACCTTGCCTTTTCACATGAGAAAAATCAATTCTATCTAAAGGTCCACAGGACAACAGAATGCCCCGTATCATAGGGGCTATCATAGATGGTGGTATAGAGGAACCACAGAGTGCGTTGTATACCACCAAGGAATCACCTTCAAGAATGAAGTCATGGACACCTACATCTCTTGCAAACTCCAACCCCACTTCAACCGACTTAGCCTCCACTTCTAGAGCACCCAACGGAGCGGACAACTTCCTACTTAGAGCAGCAATAACTTGCCCATTTGAGTCTCTGATCATCACTCCCACACTAGCACATTTTTGGGCCGAGAATACTGCATCGTCGACGTTAACTTTATATCTCGCACTTGGAGGAGGAGACCACCCAACAACCCAAGGCATTACTATGCTGGAAGCCAACTAATTTGCTTCTTGAAACTCTTGTAAGTATTGACGAGCCCACTGGAACAGGGCCTCAGCGCTCTTCTTTCTTCCACCCTGCCGAACCTCGTTACGGTTACACCATAACGTCCATGCAACTGTCACCACCAATTCCGCATCCTTTTCCTCATGTGAATCCGACATCAAAATCTTCCATAACAGATCATGGAAAGAGGAAACTCGGGTCTAATCAAACTGGAACTTCAGCTTTGTACAGTGCCACACTTCCTTCGCTCGGCTACATGACCAAAGTAAGTGGCCTACGAACTCAACGTTCTCCTTGTATTCCTCACATCTTACATCCACCTGAATACCTCTCCGGGAAAGGTTCTCCTTAGTAGGTAATATACCTTTACAGGCTCGCCATGCGAAGTGACGCACCTTATAGGGAACTTGCAATCTCCATAAACTCTTCCAGAATCTACGAGTTTTGCTAGAGTCTGAACTAGAGCCTTTGTTGCTTGATCTAGACTCCTCCATCGCCAACCTGTACGCACTCCGAACAGTAAATAAACCATTAGGAGTAGCAGCCCACACAATAGTATCTTCAAGTAGGCGAGAACTCAATGGGATACTTTTGATCAACTCTGCTTCATAGGGCAAGAAAATGGCATCAATGATCTGAGTTTTCCAAGCAGCCACATCATGGGATATAAGCTCACTGACCCTTGTTTCGGCTTGTAGAAAAAGCCTCGGAGAAGTGATTTTAAACGTGGAAGGAGATGGAAGCCACTTATCACCCCACACCCGAATTGAGTCACCATTACCCACGTTCCACCTAATTCCTTTTTTCACCAAATATTGGGCAGCCATTAAGCTTCTCCAAATGTATGATGGATGTGTACCGAGTGAGGCATGGATAAAGTCAGTGTTAGGAAAATACTTCGCCTTATACACACGATAAACCAGTGATTCATGCTGAGTTTGAAGTCTCCACCCCTGTTTGGCAAGAAGAGCCAAATTAAACTGTTTTAGTTGAAAAAAACCCAAACCACCCTCTTCCTTTGAATCACATAACTTATCCCAACTAATCCATACCATCTTCCTCTCATCCCTTTTCTGACCCCACCAAAAATTTCGAATCATACTAGTCATGTCATCACAAAGAGAATCCGGAATTTTGAAGCACCCCATAGTGTACGTGGGAATGGCTTGAGCTACAGCTTTTATAAGCACTTCCTTTCCAGCTTTAGAAAGCATTTTCTCTTTCCATCCCGCTAGATTTTTGCTAAGCTTCTCTTTTATGGTATTAAAAGAATTCCTCTTATTTTTACTAACTAAAGATGGAAGGCCCAAGTACTTCTCGTGCTGTCTGATCACTTGTGCCCCAAACTTGCTTTTTATCTCCTGTTAAATGTCATCTGGTGTATTACTACTAAAAAATAAAGAGGTTTTAGTACGGTTTAGTTGCTGTCCCGAAGCTTCTTCATACACAGTGAGAATTCTCTGCAGGGAGTCACATTCTTCAATAGAAGCCTTACAAAAAATGAGACTATCATCAGCAAAAAATAAATGAGAAAGCCTAGGGCCCCCCTGGCATATTACTAGCCCTTCCATCACACCATCATCCACAGCCTTCTTAATTAGAGAAGAGAGACCTTCAGCACATAAGAGGAAAAGGTATGGTGATAAAGGGTCACCCTAGCGTATACCCCTAGTTGGGATAATATGCCCTTTTGGTTTCCCATTTATCCTTACTGAATAAGTAACCGTTGTGACACATTGCATGACCAGCTTCCTCCATTTCTCATCAAATCCCAACCTATTCATCATTTTATCCAACCATAGCCATTCCACCCTATCATAGGCCTTACTCATATCCAATTTCACAGCCATATTACCCATCTTCCCTCCCTTCTTTTGGTTAATATGGTGCATTGCTTCAAAAGCAACTAAAACATTATCAGTAATTAACCGTCCATGCACAAAAGCACTTTGGGTATCACTAATAATGGAAGGAAGAAGTGTCTTCATTCTGTTTGCAATAGCTTTTAAAGCAATTTTAAACACCACATTACACAAACTGATAAGCCAATAATCAGTCACTGTCTTTGGTTCCTTAACTTTTGGAATTAGAACAATATGGGTTTCATTAAAATTAGGCGGAATAAGACCCAAATTCTGAAAATCAATAATAGTACATGTAACTACATCTCCAATTTTAGGCCAAAAATGTTGATAAAATAAAGGAGGCATACCGTCTAGGCCAGGTGCCTTCGAAGGGTACATCTGCTTTAATGCCACATGAACTTCATCTGCAGTAAACTCCCTTGTAAGCTTCTGATTCATATTGGAAGTGACTCTAGGCTACATTGCTTCTAATATCTCCTCATACCCCGTCGGATTACTGGAAGTGAATAGGTCTGTATAATAATCCAACACTATCCCCCCCACTACCTCTTCATCCTCTTGCCAAACACCATGTGCATCGAACAACCCCTCCATTTGGTTTTTCTTCTGTCTTGATGAAGCTTTGGCATGAAAATAACCTGTATTCCTATCTCCAGATTGAAACCAATTAATTCTGGACCGTTGATGCCACATAGTGTCTTCCTTCTCATGCCAACAGTTAAGTTCAATTCTGGTTCTTCTCATATCTTGGATAATGCTTGGAGAACTCGGTTGCAATTCATGCCACTCCAAGTGTTTTTGTAATTCAGCAATCTTCCTACCCACATGCCCAAACTCCATCTTGTTCCAAGCATCCAGTCTAGACCTACACACATTCAGACAAGCACTCAACGGAAAGTTAGTTAGAGAAGCTAAGCCCTCAGCCCAGGCATCCATGACCACCTCTTCACACCGTGGATCCTTAAGCCACATAGATTCAAATCTAAATGGATTTTTTCCTTTTTTGACAGTTGCTTTCCTCATAAAACGCATCACCAAAGGAGAATGATCTGAAGCTGAGGAAGTTAAATGATGCAAACGTGCCATTGGGAATAAATTCACCCAATCATTTGTTGCCAAGGCTCTATCCAATCGTTCTCTAATTTGAGTTCCATCACTCCTTACATACAACCATGTAAATTTTAGGCCAATAAATCCAATGTCCCTAAGTCCACACCAATTAATTGCTTCAACAAAATTTGCCATCTGTTGTCTTTGTCTATTACTTCCACCCTCCTTCTTAGACATCCCCATAAGCTCATTAAAATCCCCAATGACTAGCCACAGCAGAGAAGAAGTAGTACGTAAATGCTTTAGCTTAGCCTATGATTCAGGCCTCCTCCCAGTCTCCGGATGCCCATAAAACCCAGTTAAGTGCCACCAACCAACTCCAGAGCCTCCATCCACCCAAGCATCAATATGGGACATAGAAAAAGTTTGGATATCCAACTTTACACTTTCCTTCCATAACATTGCCAATCCACCACTTGAACCATCACTAGCTACAAACAAACCATTTTTAAAACCACATTTATCCCGAACCATAACCATCCAGTCATCCTTTGATTTTGTCTCCATTAAGAAAACAATACTGGGATCTTCTCTACTGACCACCTCTTTCAAGGCATTAACTGACCAGAGGTTCCCAAGCCCCTGGCAGTTCCAACTTAAGATACTCATTGGGCCAGGCGGGGTTGCTCAACAACCTCCACCGATCTAAATTCTAATTCCAGAAGCACACCCAAGTTCCTAGCTTCTTCATCCAGTTTTATTTTCTTCTCCATCACCCTTCTCTCCTCCTCCATCCCTGCCGGGCTTGTATTTCTTTTTGGTCCTTCTTTCATAGCATGGCTCTCATCGCTGACAGTTGCATGGGGTCTACTAATTCTAGTCCAAGGACCTAACTTCTAATTTCCAACAGTTATAGACTCACGGATTGGACTTCTTGTCAACTGTTGAGCTTTAGACACAGCTCCCAAGCCCGAAAATTTTTTAGCTTTCTTGCCTGTGGACTTAGAACTCCACCCCGGACTGAACAAAGTGTCACACTCGACGTTCACCTCCTTTCCCAATTGGTAGTTATCCTCCTTCATACTTAATACTGAAGACCCCGTTCCATGCATGCAAACCGGACCCTTCAAACCCGCATCCATTCCACCTAAGTTCAACGAAGATTCCACCGCCAACTGTTTTGGATTTTGAACAACATTATCCCCGTGAATGGCTTCATCAATCTCCTGGAGAACTGCCTGAAAATTCTCTAAAGATTGCGGTTGGCCCATCTTTTCCAGTCCCTCTGAAACAACCACCCTCCCCGAGTTTGCATCGGAATCCACCATGACAAAAGGTTCTTGGGACTTTGACTGTACCGTGAGAAGCTTACTTGTGCCCATTCCCTCGGAGTGAGTTTGTTTGGACTTAGATCTCTCATATCCTCGAACTTCTACAACAAACTTCTTTGCCGGATTAAACTGATCTGCCCTAATCCATGGACCAAACTGCTGGTCACTTCGTGAGAGACTACCCTTACTTCGGAGCCAAATCGCACAGTCCTTCTCATCATGCATTAAGAGCCCGCACCAATAACAAAGATTTGGCAGTCTCTCGTACGTGAATGACATCCGATCTTCATCATCCTCATCAAACTCTACTCTTCGTCCGCGACAAAGCAGTTCAGAGACATCAATAGCAACTCGAACATGTAAGAAATTGCCCCCTCTCCAATTAGAATCATCCCTCGGCATTATGACTGGTCCAAGAGATTCACCTACGCTTAAAGCCACCTCCTTTGTCAAGTGAGAGTAAGGTAAGTTGTGAATTTGGATCCAAAAACTGTTAACGTGTATTAGGGTATGTGGGCTTTAGGCCCACCTTGTTTACTTGTATAGCACACTTACTTGTACTGCACACTCTGCCTCCTATATAAAGACACTTATGTATATTCTATTACTTAATGAAATACAATACAATTACTCTGTATTTCTGACATGGTATCAGAGCCACTGCTCTAATCCTTTGGTGTGCCGCTCTTAAGCAGTCTTGTCTTCTTGGGTGTCCTCTGCAGCCGTTTTTGTGAGCAGCACCGCTGCCTTCACCGCGACTCCAGTGCATCAAAGACCACTGCCTTGCCGCCACCACCGCTTCCGCTTCTCCGATCAGACCACAGATAGCATCATTGGAAAGTAGTCTCTCCGATCTGCCTTTTTGTGAAATTTCGTCTTCATCGGACCTTCCACGCGCCTCCACGCGCCACCAGAATTCTCGGTGCCACTTGTACGCGCCACCACGCGCCTCCAAAACGCGCCACGCGCGGCCACGTGCCTCCTGTCTCAGTCACGCGCAGCCACGCGCCTCCCACGCGCTGGAACCTGTTCGCTGACGTCATCATCCTGCCTGCTTACGTCAACCCTAGCTGACGTTACCTGCTTACGTCAGCGCCACATCATCTGCTGACGTCATCCGTTGACTTTGACCAGGTTGACCGTTGACTTTTTGCAGTCTGGGTTCTCCTTACCCAGTTTTTCGCGTAGATTTCATTTTTGGGTTCCATTTTTGCATATTTTGCTTCTAAATGAGAAATAAGGATTGGTCTTCTTCTTGTTGCAATAATCGTCGCCAACAATCCAGGAAACGTCTTTGCAGTTTTTGCAAACGTTTTGGCCACAATATTGAGACTTGCTATCATCGCAACAAATCAGCTGTGTCTATATTCGCTACTACTGTTGCCAACACTGAGAGTGTCCAACCAATGGCTCTTGTCTCTACACAGTCTAAGTCTTCAGGACACACTTTCACCATGTTCACAGATGACCTTAAAAACATCATCACCAATGTCATTTGTATGGTTGGTAATGCATCTTATTCCTCTTCTCTCTCAGCTTTATCTGGTATGTCTCCTTCTTCTTGGCTTATGGATTCTGCTTGTTGCAATCACATGACTCCTCACTCGTCCTTATTTTTTGAACTTAAACCTGCACCACACCCTCTTAATATTCACACAGCAAATGGTTCCACTATGTCTGGTCATAATATAGGTTCCGTTTCAACCGCCAATCTCTCGGTTCCTAGTGTCTTTAATGTTCCTGACCTTTCTTACAATTTATTTTCTGTGGGCCAATTAGCTGAGTTAGTTTATCGCATTATCTTTGATTATTCTGGGTGTATTGTGCAGGATCTAAGGACGGGACAGGAGCTTGGGACCGGTCCCAGAGTTGGGCGTATGTTTCCCGTGGACAACCTTCGTCTTCCACTTGTTGCCCCTGTTTCTGTTGTTGCAGCTGCTGCAGTTTCTTCTACTCCTTCCCTTGCACTTTGGCATGCTGGACTTGGTCACGCATCTTCCTCTTGTGTACAACAATTGGCTTCTAGAGGTTTGTTAGGTTCAGTGTCTACAGAAAATTTTGATTGTGTTTCATGTCAGTTAGGAAAACAACCAGTTTTGCCTTTCAATACTAGTGAATCAATATCTACTGATATCTTTGACCTTATTCATTCTGATGTTTGGGAGCCTTCCTCTGTCTCTAGTATTGGTGGGTCTCGATATTTTGTTGTCTTTGTTGATGATTACTCTCGCTATAGCTGGATTTTTAATATGAAACATTGTTCTGAGTTATTGCAAGTATATTCTAATTTTGCAAAAATGGTTGAAACTCAATTTTCAAAACGTATCAAAATTTTTCGATCTGATAATGCTCTTGAGTACACTCAATATGCCTTCCAAGCTGTTTTGCATTCCTATGGCACTGTTCATCAACTAACTTGTCCAGGTACCTCTCAGCAAAATGGTAGAGCCGAACGAAAACTTCGTTATATTCTTGACACTGTTCGTGCTCTTCTTCTCTCTGCCAAAGTTCCTGTTCCTTTTTGGGGTGAAGCTACCCTTCATGCTGTTCATGCTATTAATCGCATTCCAAGTCCTGTTATTCAAAATCAAACTCCATATGAGGGCCTTTTTGGGTCACCTCCAGACTATCACCACCTTCGTTCCTTCGGTTTTGCTTGTTTCGTTTTTCTTCAGCCACATGAGCATAACAAACTTGAGCCTCTATCAAGGCTTTGTTGTTTTCTTGGCTATGGCGAAACTCAAAAGGGGTATCGGTGTTATGATCCTATCTCTCATCATCTTCGTATCTCTCACAATGTTGTCTTTTGGGAACATCGCTCCTTTGTCAAGCTCTCTCACTTCCGTGCCTCCCTATCTTCCTCCTCTGTTTTAGATCTTTTTTCAGATGAGGCACATATTCCTATAGTTGCTCCTGATCTGCCTATAGACTTCTTTGTCCAACCACCAGATACCTTTGATCCCTTTCCTAGTTCACCCTTTAATGAACAGGTAGAAAATGCACAGGTTGAAGACGAGCTACCCAACCCTGAGCTTGGGTCCTTTGCTCCTGCTCCGCCTGAAGATCTTACACAAGACATTCCACCTCGTCACTCAACTCGGGTAAGATCCATTCCTACACATTTACTTGATTATCATTGTCACACTGCCCTTGCTACACTGCATGAGCCTCACACCTATCGTGAGGCTTCCACTGACCCTTTATGGCAGATTGCAATGAAAGAGGAACTTGATGCATTATCTAAAAACCATATTTAGGATTTGGTGAATCTCCTCCCTTGGAAATCTGTGGTTGGTTGTAAGTGGAACTACAAGATTAAGATTCGCTCTGATGGGTCCATTGAGCGCTACAAAACTCGTCTTGTTGCAAAAGGTTTTACATAGGAGTATGGGATTGATTATGAAGAGACCTTTGCTCCAGTTGCTCGTATCTCATCTGTTCGAGCTCTCTTAGCTATTATTGCTGCCAGAAAATGGGACCTTTTTCAGATGGATGTAAAAAATGCATTCCTTAATGGGGATTTAAGTGAAGAAGTTTATATGCAACCTCCTCCTGGTCTCTCTGTTGAATCAAATAAGGTTTGTTACCTTTGGCGTGCTCTTTATGGCCTTAAACAAGCTCCATGAGCTTGGTTTGCCAAATTCAGCTCTACCATCTCTCGCTTAGGTTACATGGCCAGTCATTATGATTCTGCCTTATTTTTTCTTCGCACTAGCAAAGGCACTATTTTACTTCTCCTGTATGTGGATGATATGATCATAACTAGTGATGACCTCAGTGGCATTCAAGAACTCAAGGATTTTCTTAGTCAGCAGTTTAAGATGAAAGATCTTGGCCATCTCAGCTACTTCTTGGGTCTTGAAATCACTCATTCTACAGATGGACTTTATGTTACTCAAGCCAAGTATGCCTCTGAACTCTTGTCTCGAGCTAGACTCACTGATAGCAAGACTGTTGACACTCCAGTTGAGCTTAATGCGCATCTGACTCCGTCAGGGGGGAAACCGTTGTCTAATCCCTCTCTTTACAGACGCTTGATTGGCAGCCTAGTTTATCTCACTGTCACTCGTCCAGACATTTCCTATGCTGTTCATCAGGTGAGTCAGTATCTATCTGCTCCACGATCGACTCACTATGCTGCTGTTCTGCGTATTCTTCGATACCTAAAGGGCACTCTCTTCCATGGTCTTTTCTACTCTGCTCAGTCTCTTCTTGTTCTCCGTGCATTTTCTGATGCTGATTGAGCAGGAGATCCCACTGATCGCAGGTCCACCACTGGTTATTGCTTTCTCCTTGGTTCTTCTCTGATTTCTTGGCGAAGTAAGAAATAAACTCATGTGGCCCGCTCCAGTACTGAAGCAGAATATCGTGCCCTTGCTGATACCACATCTGAGCTCCTTTGGCTACGGTGGCTTCTTAAAGACTTAGGTGTGTCCACATCCTCCGCTACTCCTCTTTATTGTGATAACCAGAGTGCCATTCATATTGCTCACAATGATGTCTTCCATGAACGGACTAAACACATCGAGATCGATTGTCATTTTATCTGTTATCATCTTGTCCATGGTGCTCTCAAGCTGATCTCAATTTCTTCTAAAGATCAACTTGCAGATATCTTCACCAAGTCACATCCTAAGGGACGTCTTTCCACTTTGGTTGACAACCTCAAGTTGGTCTCACATCCACTTTGAGTTTGAGGGGGGCTGTTAACGTGTCTTAGGGTATGTGGGCTTTAGACCCACCTTGTTTACTTGTATAGCACACTTACTTGTACTGCACACTCTGCCTCCTATATAAAGGCACTTATGTATATTCTATTACTTAATGAAATACAATACAATTACTCTGTATTTCTGACAAACTCTGTCAAATTGAAGTGCTTCAACAGGAATAGAAGGATTGTAGCATTGAAATACTACAATATGTCTATCAAAAGACCACGGTTCCCCCATAAGAACCTTCTGAATATCTTCCTCTGATTGAAACGCAAAAAGCAAACAATTGTTTCCCGCATCACTGACTTCAAAATTATCTCTTATGCGCCATAAAGGTCTGAAGGTTTTTGCTACTGCTTCAACATTCAAAGACCTCCGAGTGAAAAACTTTGCGGCTAATACAAAATTTTGACCTTTTTTCTTATTCTTCAGATGAAGTTTGTCCCCTTCCTTCTCCGACAGAGAAAGCTTTCTCCAACTATTTGCTAACTCCTCCATACCGCTGAGACTAAAACTACTACCCCGTTAAAGAGGAGAAAAGACACACCCTACTAGTAAACTAGTTACTATAGGGACACAGCGTCCTCCTTGTAAGGGAGGGAAACGGATGGCTACAGTAAGAAAGGAGGCGGGGCCAAACCCTAACCCTACCGAGTACTTCTCACGTAAAAAATAACTTTTGTTATTCTATAGTATATGTTATGATATGATATAATATTTGGATATTTGAAAATTTTTTAATTTAGGGATTAATTGCTAGCAAATCAAACTATAGAAAAATTATATAATTCTCCTGCGTCTTTAACAAAAGGTAGCCACCTGACACAAAAAGAATATAAACATATGGTATAACTATGACTGGGAGGACCTAGCTTTTATTTTATACTAGTACTAGTTGCTAACCCGTGCGATGCACGGGATGGTTAAACAAAATTTATACACATTCACTTTTATTGGTACAATTATTTGAAAACAATTCTAACTAATACGTAAATGTAAGAGACACATTGACTTACTATTTAAAGTAGCATTCTGAAGAATTTACACATATTGTGCAACTGAGCCTTAATTTCTCATCAACGGTTAGAAATATAAACTGTAAATATATAAATAAAGACCATGACTTGAGAAGGACGCATTAAACTTCAAATTAAAGTAGTAATGTTACTTTCTCAATCTTTGCTCAGTTGTAATAATAATATAGAGGAAATTCAAAACATGGAAAGAAAATAAAATTTACAACAATTAATTCCATTATCTTTCATGCTATACTTTGTAATTGTATGAAATTAAGCCAACTCAATTTAAGTAGTTGTAATAAAATTGGCTTCTACTATCTCTATTCTATAGAGATATGAACATATTGGATTTCTCAAACAATTACCGGTATTGCAATAAAATGATTTATTATTGAAAATAAGAAACAATTAAGCTCATCCCTTAAAGATTTACCTCTTGTACTTGGCAATTTCCATTCAAACTTTAAAATAGATTATTTGCCTTACCTAGATGTTTTCCTTGTGGTGAGGACAAATAAAATGAGACAGGTGCTGCATGACCTTCAAAGCAAAAAAGCTTTCTTCTAGTCTAAAACAAAACTCGTCATGAGGAGTAAGAGAGAAAGAAATTACTCAATGAAAAACCATGGTGAATGGAGAAAAGATTTTTGAACTTCCAAAGATCCACACAAATTTTAGCCATAGGTGCAAAATGCCAAGTTAAGAAATATAAATATTGATCTACAGGTGCAATTTTTAAATAGAAAATAGCAATTTCATGAACAAAAACCCTAGCAACCAAATAGAAAAACTATAACCTTGATTTGATTTCTCATTTATCAATGATGGTGACTGAAGAATAAGTTGATTTAGTCCATAAGAGTGGACAAAATATAATAGATAATAAAATTAAAGAGAGAAAATTTTCGGAGGACAAAATATTATAGATAATTTAAAAGAATTTTGGTTTAATTCCTGAACACTGCAACTCCATAAAATTCATACTAATAATAATATTTTATGATTGCACAGACTATTTTTTTAGAGTGGTTGATCTCAACATTGGCGTGCATTTAATGTTTCACTAAAAGCAAAGGGAAGTAGATCATGTGCATACATCTTTATGAGCAATTTTTGCAAGTCAGGCGCAACAAACGTGTAACCATTTTGTCTTATTCCTACCATCTAAGAACATATCCTCTCTTATAAGTTGATGATGCCAAGTTTTAACATATCCTCTCCTTTTTTTTTTCTTTTTTTTTCCCCCCAAAGAAATAAAAGGACTTTAAAGACATGTCCAATTTGTTAAAATGCAAGTGCTTCAAGCCATAGAACGATTTAATGAAAATTGCAACTCCATGAATTGAATTTGCAAATGGTATTAACTATTGGCTATTAATGCGATTATTAAGCCGTACCACATTGAACATGTTTCTCTATCAAAATATATAAACAAACTAACCTTACAAAAGCTGAACTTTATAAGCTAAAATCTATACCGTGCGTTTAGGGCTTCCTACATCTGGAGAGAGAGAGTTTGCAAAAACCAAAGAAAATCTTTCTATAGCTTAAGAAACACAATATACTAAAATTAAAGAGAGAAAATTTTTGGAGGACAAAATATTTTAGATAATTTAAAAGAATTTTGGTTTAATTCCTGAACACCGCAACTCCATAAAATTCATACTAATAATAATATTTTATGATAGCGCAATTAGAATTTTGGTTCTTGAACACTGAATTGGAAATTGATTATATGAGTATTCAATGGTGAACAAAGTACTATGTATTAATTAATATATAAACAAAACTAACCTTGAATGCTATACCGTGCGTTTAGGGCTTCCTGTGTTTAGAGAGAGAGGGAGTTTGCAAAAACCGTGGCTTTATATTTCTTAACTTGAGAGAGGGGCAAGGTTGCTAGAGTTTTGAGAAGTTATAATGTTTTTATTTTATTTTTTATTTTTTAAATATTGTGCTGACGTGGAAAATTGTGCTGGAGAGAGAGAGTTTGCAAAAACCGTGGCTTTATATTTCTTAACTTGAGAGTGGGGTAAGGTTGCTAGGGTTTTGAGGAGTTATAATGTTTTTATTTTTATTTTTTATTTTTTAAATATTGTGCTGACGTGAAAAATTGTGGTGTCAGCAGAAGCTTCGGTTTTTTTTTTTATATATATATATATATATAGATTATACATAAGCAATGCATAGTTTAATAAACAAATATATGTAACTAATTAAATATGTTGATAAATGCATATCGTGTAAGTCCAAATTTTTATCAAAATCTTAATACTATATAATTATATGTAAAATATTTTTTTTTAAACGAAATTTCTTTTACATATCTTGAAATTTTTTTTAACTGATTTTTTATGAGAGTAGTAAAGTAAACTATAGTAATAATTTGATGTCGTCATAATGTTTCACATGGAGAAATTATAATGTACAACTTTTAATACTTATATTGACTCACATAGAGCCAACATGACGTGTACAATTCAACTTTTATTATTAAAACAAAAAATTATGGTAGATAATTGAAATAATATAAAATAAATAAATAAATTTATTTTAAATTTCTAAAAAAGTCTCCTTAGTACAATTTAATGAAAGTAATATTTTTTTAAATGTTAAAACTTTGGCAATAGAGTTTTATTTAGAGAAAATATATTAATTATTTTAATTTACTTATAGTGCATTGCATGACTTACTTTGAAAATAAAAAAAGTAAAATAAAATGAGAGGAAATGCACTTGGTGCAAGGACAACAAATATGCTATATATAATATGATACGGTTGATATGAGCTTATATAATATGTAATTTTATTCTAAATTTTTATTGACAATAAATAAATGATTTTTTTTTTTTTTTATATGTCTTCAAAATTCTAATAGTGCACCACAAATCTTATAGTTCACTCATACGTATTTTTTTGGTTAGATAGATTTTAATTACAACTTATGTAATTTTTTTAGTTTTTATTTTATTATTATTATTTTTTTTTTTTGAGAATGGTAATTTTTTTAGTTGATAGTGACTCATTGAAAGTGTGAAGTAAACCAATATAAAAAGTCCAAACCTTTAATTAATGTCTAAATGCAAAAACACCCCAAGGTTTGGATTAATTACAAAAATACCCGTAGGGATTTCAATTCTTTCTTATATAACTCCTTAAGGTTTCCATAGCAAAATTGACACTTGAGATTAAATTTTGTAATTCTTATAAATGGAAAAATCATGTGACCTGTGGTGTGAAAATGAGATGGCCTTGTGATTTTTTCGTTCATAAATGCTAACAAAAGTCAGTCTTAGAGGTTAATTTGACAAATATGAAAATCTCAAGGAGTTATTAGAAAAAATTTAAATCTTAGGGGGTGTTTTTGCAATTGACCCAAACTCTAGGGTTTTTTTTTTTTTTTTTGCATTTTTATGTTTAATTAAAACCTTTTTAAAATTTGGTGTTTAATTTGAAATCACTTGCCACGTAGAAAATATAAGTTCTTGGTGCAACCACAACCTATGAATCCAACTTTTATTATATATGCTGGATTGTTATTCATACTTACATACGAAAACATTAAATTGTAGTGATGATGAAATGGTCTTATCTAAGAAAGTTATGTGATCATCTCGGCTTTCGCACTGACTAATATGAATGAGTGACCTGGTATCAAAATTAAGAAAATCAATATAAACACTTGGTGCAAAGTTGAACTAGAATTAGAAGCTAATTTGGTTTAGGACATTACTTAGGCACGGTTTTCTTAGTTTCACCTTTTCTCAATATATATTATAATATTTTATATTACATAATTTGATTTGATTGTTAATAATAAATTTTTTTAATACTTTTTAAAGAATTAAAAAGAAAAAACTTATTTTTATTATTTTATTGATTCATTTTGTTTAAGTTAATTTGTACTTGATTTCAATATTTAATAATTTTTTTTATTTGCGGTAAGGTAAAAGAAATATGGATGAAAAGAAAGATCTATTTTAGGAGTATGCTGAGAAACGAAATGGAATCAAATGCAAGTTTCGTGGATGTGTTTATGCTTGTGGTGCTTCAAGGATCAAATCACACTTAGCAGATGGAGCTAAAGGTAAAGCTTGTGTAATGATTGAAGGGCTTAATTGAAAACATAAAACTTAAAACTTAAAAGTGCATTAATGTGAAAATAAAATTTTGGTTTAAATTTTTAATTTTTAATTAGTTTTTTAATAGAAAATTTATATAATTATTTTACTACTTAACGTTTTAAGCTTTTGAATAAATTTTATCTTCAACTCTATCTTCTTCTTTTTTTCCTGATGAGTTCAACTCTATCTTCTAAGAAAGATAAGAATGCAATCAACAAATTGCTTATCCAAGTATCCAATATATTATCATGATATCCTATAAATAAATAACTTTGAGGATAGACGCTCGTATGGTACCCATTACCCAAAATGTATTGTGTAGTACGGAGTATAAATTAATTCCTCAAGGATCACAGTGTTCTTTATAAATGGGCAAAAATTGTTGCACGCATGATATCACTTTCCAAAACATGTTTGGTTGTTGGTGGGTTCGGACAGTTGTATGGTCCCGACCACTTTTTTTTTTTTTTTTGGGAAAATAAACTGGATTATCATTGCCAAAAGAAAAGGGAGTACAAAAGAGCAAAGGGAAAAGAAGCTCAAAACAGTACAAGCCTAAATACAATCTGCCTGGATAACGTGTTGCACCATGGGAGGACAGGCCCCCTTCCAGACTTGAGAAACTTCATTTTGCCTTGCGTACTGAGCAAGCTCATGGGCTACCCTGTTGTATTCTCTTTTCACATATTTGATTCTTCTGCTACTAAAAGAAGAGAGCATATTGAGGATTCCTTGAAACACATGACTAAGACTGCCATTTGTTTCAGCAGCTGTGATGCTTTGACCAGCTGTTAAGGCATCAGATTCCACAATGATTTGAGGCAGCTTTTGTTCTCTGGCAAGAAGTGTACCACACTCTATAACCAGCGCTTCAACTTCTACCACCAAGTACTGTCCCGGAAGATACTTGCAGCAAGCTGCTGTAATTGTACTAGTTGCATCTCTTATAACCACTCCCACGCTTGAGTTCCTTTCATTTTCAGATGTTGCACCATCAACATTGATCTTGAAAACCCCCGGAGGAGGCGCTATCCACTTCTTTTCTGTCAGAGGCAAGTGTTAAGAGCATGCTAGTGAGGCACTCTTGAATTCTTATATATATATATCTCTTAGCAGAGTTCCAAATATGATTAGGAAGTTGACTTGAGGACTTGTGCACGATTTTGTTTCTATTATACCAAATTGCCCATGCAACTCCAAAGAAAATCTCTAGGTCTCGTGAAGTACCAAATTCGGATATTTGCATTGCAATGTCTATAACATCCATGTTTACATTCAGGAAGTCTACGGGCCATCCACCCAACATTTCCACACTCTCTTAGTGACTTCACACCTAACTAGAGCATGGATAATTGATTCTGGCTCCTTCCCACAAGCAGGACAGATTTCCCGTAAATTAATTCCTCTTCTTTGCAAGTTCACAAGTGTTGAAAGAGCATTCATACACATTTCCAAGCAAAGATTCGCATCTTGGATGAAATGTTTAAGTGTCATAGCTTCTTCCATAGTGGACTCCTTGGATCACCCGAAGAGCTTTCACCTTCTTCCATTGTTTCTAATACCCCAACAGCGATATAATAGACACTTATCATAATGAATTCTCCCCTTTTATTACCCACCCATAAGATTTGGTCCTCCGGAAGGTTGTGGCTGAGAGGAATATTTAGAATTGTTCTTGCTTCGAAAGGCAAGAACAAGGATCTTACTATATCAGCTTTCCACCTCCTTGTATCTCTGTCAATCGGTGTTAAGGCCCTAGGATAATCATCAAAGGGTTTTGGGGGGAGATTATTTTGTACATTGTTGGAGTAGGCAACCACTTATCCTCCCAAATGTGTATCCTATTGCCATTGCCAACTTGCCAACGGGTTCCTCTTTTCACAACTTCCAACCCATTCAAGATGCTTCTTCAAGCATAGGAAGGGCTGGATCCATGTTTTGCTTTAAAAACATCACCATGCGGATAATATCTAGCTTTGTAGATTTGGGCCACCAATGAGTTAGGATTCAAGATTAGCCTCCAACCTTGCTTAGCTAGCATAGCAAGGTTGAAAGCTTGTAAATTTCGAAAACCCATTCCTCCATTCAGCGTTGACTACACATTTTCTTCTAGCTTACCCAAGCAATTTTTTATTCTTGACCCCTTTGACCCTACCCAAATTTTCTCATCATACCTTCAATCACGTGTGATGCATAAATTACTTTGCCTTAGATACAAACAAAGAAGAGAATAAAAAAATGTAGCAATCTCGCTTTTATAATTGAGAAATAGAAAAGTGTTCTTTGTTTCCTTGGTCTTGGTCGTTGCATTAATTTAGTAGTTGTAAGCCATCAATCAAATTTCAAAGGTTTTGGCTGTTGAAAAGAAGCAGCCGTTGAATAATCAGAAAAGGAACCAATCACTGGAGAGAGAAGGAAAATCACAGTGATTCACGCCTCGATACCCTCTTCGAAATTGCAAGCAATACCACTGCATGTTCTAGACAATGAGGCCTATTTGATACATAAACTTAAATACATGTTTTCAATTTCTAAACAACATTACACGTATCGTTTATTTGTCTGCCATTATATAACAAAAAGCTAAGAAATGGAAAGAAAAAGCATTGTGCCATATACACGTCTATGGTCCTACAGTTCTTGTTGGGGAAAAATCCTAATCCCCTCTATGTCTATTTATGAATTAAAATATATAACTACCAAGCAATAGTAATATTATGGAAACAAAAAAATTCCAGCAAGCACCACATAAACACAACCACATAAGAACACCAAATCTTACATGGAAAACCCTCTAGTGTAGAGGGAAAAACCACGAGACAACTCCGAAAAATATTCACTATGAAATAAAGATTACAACTATCAAGTTTATGCTAAACTTGAGTTCACAATAAATTGGATATACAACAAATAAATCTCAATGAGTAAATACAATCTCACCACAAAACTAGCAGCAATTCTCCAATTCTCCATGGTTGTAGCACTCAAAAACTCCATGAGAACTCCACCAATTTATCTTCCTTGTGTGTAACTTGAGCAAAGAAAAAAGTCTCCTTTTTTCTTTTTCACTCTCTCACACTCTCACTCTCTGAAAGTTCAAAAACGTGTAAAAACACCTTTGAACGTTTAGACCCCCAAATTACAACTTAACCAATTCAAGCAATATGTCAAACAACTAGTGTGCGGAAACTTAACATAAGCTATAATATGAAATTGGTTAAAAAACTATCTAAGCCATAACAAAATAAAATCCACAGCAGATAATAAAGAGGCAAAGATAGAGAGGAAGGAAGATGCAAACACAAAGACAACACGCGATGTGTTATCGAAGAGGAAACCGAAGCCCTCGGCGTAAAACCTCTCCGCCGCCCTCCAAGCGGTAAACAATCCACTAGAAAATACAGTTGGGATACATGGACAGCAAAAGACCCTCCAAGCCTAATCTACCCAGTGCACCTAAGCCCTCCAAGCTTCTTGCTCCAACGAGGTTGCGCCGAACCTTTTTCTTTTCTAGCTTCCCGGATTCCGCTACTAGACCGTAGCATCAACCAATGAAGATTGGTTCCTTCCTAACTGCTTCCCAGAAATCCAAACAGCTGTCTCACAGTGATGATGATGGTGAGAACCAGGTTTGGTATAATGTCTCTCAAGGATTTGACAATGGAGAGGAAGAGAGTTGAGGAATTTGAAGAGACTCTAAGGTATAGATTGTGGGTGAATCAATCTTGTTTTTCTTTAGGGTTTTTCTCTCAAAATTCTCTCTGGAAGCTCTCTTTCAATCGTGGGTAAAAGAGGTATTTATACTAGAGTGGGAGAGGAATGTGAAACGTCAGGTTTTACAAAACAGGGGTGGCTCGCGGCTTGACCTCGCGGCTTGACTAAGTCAAGAGATCCAGTCGCGAGATAACCGTATGGCCAGTTGTCCTGTTTTGTCCTGTAGTGCTCCAGCTAACATGACTGTTCATCTTCCAGCATGCTTGGCACGTGTGCTGCGTTTGGCGGCTTGCAGCCGCGAGTCACCAGCGAGTCCCAGCCGCGAGTCTCTGTTTTCTTGCACACTCTTGAGCAATCTTCACTCTAACTCACTCACTACCCTTACATCAAACCCACCTAAATACAGGGTTACTAAATGCTGAATTACATGCAAATTTGGCAAGGAATAAAGCCAATTAGATGGTTGAATAAATTCAACCTTACAATCTCCCCCTTTGGCTATTCCGTGACAAAACCCTAAAACAGACTCTAGACTTAACATGTGAGTTGGGAACAGTTGAACAAAACTCACTCACACCTAACTCTAGAAGCTGTGAAGCACTTGAATCATATGAACATAATACTCCTGAAACACAACAATACACCATGATCATTGTAAGCAGAAAATCATAAAATGCATATGAAACAGGCAATATGTGATCAAGCAAAGATGGAGTTAAGAAACAAACCATGGCTTGATCAACCAAGTGAACACCACAAGGTAGTGATCACAGTGCTCATTCACACTTGGAATGAACACAAGGACATACAAGTTAACAAGCACAAGGCAAGACACTTGTATGTTCAACACTCAACCAATGCATAATACACAAGGTATATGCATCTAGGAACAATCCTACAAGGGCACAAGAGTGACAGCACATAAACCAAAATGCAAGACATTTAGATTAAAGTACTGATTTCAACATAGCATAAAGGCTGCAATAAGCAAGGTACAAACCATAAAGCCTACAAACTATGCATAAAACATTAACCCTAAAAGCTTACAAAAGCACATGGGTACAAAACACAAAACATCCTGAATAACATCATCAAAATATATAAAAGATTAAACCAAGAGTATAAGTTATGTGTTAGAAACAACTATACACCAAAACACAGTGTATCAAACCCATAAAAACACTAAGAGTACCCAAAACATAAACATATATAAATAAAGTCTCTGAATTTGACAACTCCCCCTCAACACATTACTCCCCCTTAAGAGCTGCTTTTCTGCTTCTCAATCATCAATGATATTATCAACAGAAACTTCTCCCCCTTTTTGACAGGAATGGCCAAAGGGTCACTGTTCAGGCTGAGTGGTGAAACTGTCAAGTTTTGCAGACAAGACATCAATCTGGTCCTGCATGGCTCTCATCCTCTCAGAGTGCTCAGTCTGGACTTCTCTGATCCCATCAAGTCATTCCAGAATGATTTGGAAAGCATCTGGAGGTGTATCTGAAGAAGTTGATGCTCTAGGTCTTTTGCCACTCCTTCTGGGTGTTGAGGTTGATGCATGCCCTGCTGCCTCTGCTTCAGTCTCCATTGGGACACCCTCTCCTTCATCACCTTCATCTTCTTCTCCTGGAAGCCTAACACTAATCCTTTTGCAGGTAAGCTTGTTGATTGCAGAAGGTGTGGACATGGGACTGATGTCTTGAGGGATTGGAACACCCTTCCTTCTAAAAATCCTCATTAGCAAATTGGGAAAGATCAATTTTGGCCTAGAGGTTGTTCTTGTCTCATCCACAATGGTGTCAAATATGTGGGAACTTATGTCTATGAAATTCTTTTCTTTGAGATCCATCAGAAAAATTGCTCTAGCACAATTGATTGTAGTCAACTTCTTAATGGGATAGAGGTTAAACATCATGATTATTGTTAAACACCTCATGTCCACTGGAAAGGCAGTGGTATTCAAACATTTCCCTTCTCTTTGCCCACCTATCCTTTGTTGCACTGTTTCAATAGACACACTCCTATCCTTGTAATTGATAAATTCCTCATCTTCTAATCCCTCAAGTCCTAGTACATCATCTATGACATGTGCATCCAAAATGAATTCTTTACCTCTAACCCAGCAACTTAACTCATTCTCCTTTATCACAGCATTTGAGTAAAATTCCCTAATCAGGGGTTCACACACTACAGGGAAATCACTCAGAAGCTTTTCTCATCCTCTTCCTTCAAAACAGCTGGGGATAAAGGTTTGTCTTAAGTCTTCCAAATCTACAAATCTTTCTTGGATAATTCCTGCTTTCAAAAAGTTATCCTTGTATCTCTCACAGTGATGAACTGACCTAAACAGTTTAGGATCCATTTTCAATCTTTTGTCAGCCTTCTTTGCAGGAGTTTTCTTCTTCAGAGGTGAGGGAGCCATCTGTGAACAATCAGAAGAGGCCACAGCAGCATAGAACAATATATGTGCAGAACTAGTCAGTACCATGTAATTAACAAAGAGATTTCATCCATACTAATGAACTTGGAACATTTAAACATAAGCTACTTAGATCAATCACATGGATAAACAAGCCTAAGATAGGAAACACATACAAAATCATCAGATATAGAAACTATCCTAAAGGCAGATATATGTCATTGAGACAAATAATGGAAAAATGATATGACACACAATCAGCATTTTGAAAACTAACAGAAGCTCCCAACAGATTAACACAATAGAATAAGCACATTCAGCACAGTAAAACTCACAACATCCAACGGAACATTTTGAATCAACACAACAACTCAAGATCAGATAAAATAAAAAAAAACACACTAAGCTAAGCACAGGATGAAGACCAAAAAGTAAATAATCAAGATCAACATAAACATTATTAACAGCATCCGTAAGCTAAGCATGAACAAAGAACAATAGCCAAAACACAAACCCATTTCTAAAACATGAAAAATTCGAAAGATCAAAGGGAAAAACACAAAATCAAGTACAAATGAGTTCAAAATTGAAAACCCATACCTGTGACTTGAAGAATTTGAGTAGAAAGTATGCAACAATGGAGATTGGAGATGGGAGCACGGAGTGTTTGGGAGGGAGAAAGTTTAGAGAGAAGATGAACAGTCACAAAAAGTTCGAGGGAAAACTGAAAAAGATTTAAAAACTGCTCCTATTTCTGCCAAACACGCGATTTTCGCGACTTGATTAAGTCGCCACACAGTCGCCAGTTCAAGCCGCCAAAACACTCAAGGACAAAAATTTGAAAAATTCTTCCAAGTGTTTTTCGCGACTAGAAGGTCTACCCGTGAGTGAGTCGCGAGCTGAGCCGTGAAAATCTCTGAGTGAACCTCGCGACTGGACCTTCCACTCGCGAACAAGTCGCCAAAAATAACCCGCGAAGACGCGACTGAGGCACGCGACTTGACATACCCGCGACTGAGCCGCCAAAACAGGGCAAAACTGGATTTTTGAAATTTTCAGATTTTTCAAACAAAATACTTTCCAAAAACACCTAAAACACTCAAAAATCTTTTTGTGTTTGATTTAACAAAGATTGAGCATGTGAAAACACATTTCATCAAGTACAATCACACAAATGAATATGGCATTTATTGAACATAAACTTGTGTGTTGTGTGTGGATATCAACAATGAGATAGTCCTTAGTCTAATGTGAAACTTCAATGATCAATTCAACCAAAACATACACAATTAGCACTAGATTATGTGACCCATCTCAATTATAGAAGTATGTATATATGACCTCCCACAAAACTTGATAACATAATTTGGAGCTTTACATTTGACTCCACATTCAATTATAACATTTGATCTTTTTGATCTTTTGAGTCAATCACCTCTCATTGTGAGAGTGATATTTGATATTTCACTTTAATGAACAAGCCTTTGGCTTTTTGAATAAACATTCACTTTATTATAAGGTCGCTTACCCTTTTTCCTAGTCAAATACTAGAATGTGCGACAGGCTTTTGCAGCTCAATATCTCTTTTCATTTGGAGATTTACATTTGGTGAGTTCTTTTTAGCAAAACAAAAATAAATAGTGGGAAGATATATAGACACAAGTCTATGCATGTCTCAAGATCAACATAACCATTCACTAATCATTCATGACAAGTTTGAAGATCTATTTACAACAATCACATAGATTTCAAGATTTTTCCCACAGTGATATGAGTGCATGAGAACAAGCAATGCTCGAAAATGCACAAAGCCATTAGCATAAAGGTACAAGGCAAAACAAGTTTTGAGACAAAAACTCAACAAAGTCAATCAAGCTTTTTGATTTTCTAATTTTTATGTGATTTTTGGATTTTTGACACAAGAAACAAAAAGATTGATAAGACAAAATTAAAAATATTCACAAGTAGACAAGCAAACAACCAACATCAAAAACAGCAAGCAAACCAAACAAACATTGTCACAAAGCATAGGAAGTATTAATGCATGGACATGTTGTAATGCTTATGCATGAGTACCCTTTTTCACCCACACGTCACTTGCGTTTGGGGTGATTTCCTTATAGGATTAGGTACGGGAGTTAGGGCTTTCAAACCTTCGTGAGAAGCTTTCCAAGCAGTTGGTGAATGCACCAATCATCTTCATCACGTTCATCATTCCGGGATCACCATTCTGATCTCTAGATTGATCTCCAGCCCAAATTCTTCTATCATTTCTAGGTCCTCCTGACCTTTGAGGAGTTGCACTATTCTTTGCTCTCAGCTTTTGGCAATTTGGTCGAGTATGCCCTTGAAGTCCGCAATAATGACACACATAAGTTGCTCTAGGGCCTCTTTGTGGTCGTGGGCGTGACTTGGCACGAGATTCAGACCTGCCCACAGATTGATTACGGGGATTCAACATCCGTTGGTTCACCACATTCTTCTTCTCCTCCACCTTGAGCTTCTCACCAGTAGGGTCAGCTACAACTGGATCTTTGGCCTTTACAAACTTCACTTCTTTAGTGACATTTCTAGATGAACCACTTCCTCCGGTATATCCCAATCCAGATTTGTTTGAAAAGCTCTTTTGAGATGAGATAACATCATCTAGCTTCTTGGTGGTGACCCTCTCTATTTTAGCATTTACTTGCACAACCTCATTCTCAAGAAATCTCACTTTTGTGTAAGCTTCGGACAACTCACCATTCAGTGTTTCTATCTCACATTTGGCCTCCCTATATCGGATTAGGAGACTTTTGTAGTCCTCCTCAGCCTTCTTCATTTTTCTCACAGCAGCCTTGGCCACCTTTGTGTACTCACCCGACTTCTCCAAGAGTGTGTTATAATTCTCTTGAAGATTTGCTGTGCTTTCATCTTCTTCAGCATTTGATTCTTCAACAATTCCTAGTGATTCATCATTACTATGTTCTCCAAGGTCTCGTACAAGCAGATTCAACTCATCTGAAGACTCAACATGAGCAATAGTCATAAAAGCTGAATAGTTCCCCTCTCCATCACAGCTCTCTTCAGATTCTGAGTCAGATGAATCCGAGTCACTCAAAGTTGTGGCATACACTTTACCTTTCGATTTCAAATAATTCGGACATTCCTTCTTAAAGTGTCCATGCCCGTTACATTCGAAACAAGTGACACCTTGTGTGGGTTGGGATTCTTTTCCATCTTTCTTTTTGAATTCCCTTTTCTCCCTTCCAGAACTTTGGAATTTTCTTTTATCATCAAATTTGCCATTATTTTTGAATTTCAAGAACTTTCTGAAATTTTTGACAAGGTATGCAACATCTTTGTCAACCACATCTTCTCCCGATGAGTCTTGATCTTCCACCTTCTCATTAATGGTCTTTAGAGCAAGAGATTTACTCTTCCGTTGATTGGGCAGCGACATCTCATAAGTCTGCAGAGAACCAACCAGCTCCTGTACTTTGATGTCATCAAGGTCCTTGCTCTCTTCAATCGCTGTCACTTTAGCACGAAAATTTTCCGGCAATGATCGAAGGATCTTCCTTACAATCTTTGAATCCTTCGTTTTCTCCCCTAAGTTGAACTTGCTGACAACCACCTCATTTAGCTTCCCATAGAAAGAGTCAAAAGACTCATCCTCACTCATTTTGAGCTCCTCAAACCGAGTGGTCAGCATTTGTAACTTGGTGTCTTTCACTTTCTTTGTGCCTTCATAGGTGGTTTCCAAAATCTCCCATGCTTCTTTGGCAATGGTAATGTGAGAAATCCTGTGAAATTCATTTGGAGACACACCACAGAAAATAGCATTGAGTGCTTTACTGTTAGCATTGGATGTAGCAAGCGCTGCCTTATCCCAAGTTGATTTGGCTGCCTCAGGTCTGGTCCAACCAATCTCAACAGCATCCCAAACAGATTTATCAATAGAACACAGAAACGCTCTCATGCGAACCTTCCAAAAAGCATAATTACTACCATCAAAATATGGAGGTGCATTTAGGGATTGAGACCTATCCATCTCAAAAGGGAGTCAAGGATCACACAATGGTAATGAAACCAATATTAGTGTACCCGCTCTGATACCAATTGAAAGTTCAAAAACGTGTAAAAACACCTTTGAACGTTTAGACCTCCAAATTACAACTTAACCAATTCAAGCAATATGTCAAACAACTAGTATGCGGAAACTTAACATAAGCTATAATATGAAATTGGTTAAAAAACTATCTAAGCCATAACAAAATAAAATCCACAGCAGATAATAAAGAGGCAAAAATAGAGAGGAAGGAAGATGCAAACACAAAGACAACACGCGATGTGTTATCGAAGAGGAAACCGAAGCCCTCGGCGTAAAACCTCTCCGCCGCCCTCCAAGCGGTAAACAATCCACTAGAAAATACAGTTGGGATACATGGACAGCAAAAGACCCTCCAAGCCTAATCTACCCAGTGCACCTAGGCCCTCCAAGCTTCTTGCTCCAACGAGGTTGCGCCGAACCTTTTTCTTTTCTAGCTTCCCGGATTCCGCTACTAGACCGTAGCATCAACCAATGAAGATTGGTTCCTTCCTAATTGCTTCCCAGAAATCCAAACAGCTGTCTCACAGTGATGATGATGGTGAGAACCAGGTTTGGTATAATGCCTCTCAAGGATTTGACAATGGAGAGGAAGAGAGTTGAGGAATTTGAAGAGACTCTAAGGTATAGATTGTGGGTGAATCAATCTTGTTTTTCTTTAGGGTTTCTCTCTCAAAATTCTCTCTGGAAGCTCTCTTTCAATCGTGGGTAAAAGGGGTATTTATACTGGAGTGGGAGAGGAATGTGAAACGTCAGGTTTTACAAAACAGGGGTGGCTCGCGGCTTGACCTCGCGGCTTGACTAAGTCGCGAGATCCAGTCGCGAGATAACCGTATGGCCAGTTGTCCTGTTTTGTCCTGTAGTGCTCCAGCTAGCATGACTGTTCATCTTCCAGCATGCTTGGCACGTGTGCTGCGTCTGGCGGCTTGCAGCCGTGAGTCACCCGCATGTCCCAGCCGCGAGTCTCTGTTTTCTTGCACACTCTTGAGCAATCTTCACTCTAACTCACTCACTACCCTTACATCAAACCCACCTAAATACAGGGTTACTAAATGCTGAATTACATGCAAATTTGGCAAGGAATAAAGCCAATTAGATGGTTGAATAAATTCAACCTTACACTCTCTATCTCTTCATTCGGACTGCACCACTCAAGCTAAAGCTCTCTCTTTTCTGTGTTTTGCTCTCTCTGGAACTCACACCAAAATGGCCGAATGGCTCTCTGTTTTGCTTCAGCTTCCCACAAGGTCGAATAACCCTTCTTTTTCTTTTTCTTTCTTTTCTCCTTAGCGTATCTCACACACTTGCTCAGCTTTGCATCACTTCTCATTAAGAGAAGTCAGACCTTCCCATGCATGCTCAACTTTGCATTAAACCAAAAACTGACTTTGGAAGCTTGAGGAAGCAAGCTCATTAATTGAACTTTGACTAATGTGACAAGCAAGTGGGCTAGACCCTTTAGGTGCCACGCACCCAACAATCTCCCCCTCTAGCCCACTACAAAGGAGATCTTCAACCCAATTCTTCAATTAGAATTCATGCCGGCCAACCCGGCACAAAGCTTTAGCTTTTCTCTTAACACAACCTTAGTTAACATGTCAGCTGGATTTTCATCTGTGTGAATCTTCTCTAATTCAAATGATTGTTGTTCAACAACTAGTCTCAACCAATTGTATCTCACCTCAATGTGCTTCGAGCGTGAATGGTACATAGAATTTTTGCTTAAGTCTATAGCACTCTGACTATCACAATTAACTACATACCCATCTTGCTTCAAACCCAATTCTTGGAGAAACCGTTTCAACCAAAGCATCTCTTTACCTGCTTCATTAGCTACAATGTACTCAACTTTAGTTGTAGATAAGGCAACACACTTCTAATAACCCTCCAAAACTGGTTTAGAATCACCAAAAGTCAAGTACAATTTAGAGCTACCTCTCAAGTACCTGAAGATCCACTTCACTACTTCCCAGTGATCTTTACTAGGATTAATTATGAACCTGCTAACAACACCAATTGCATGAGCAATGTCTGGTCGTGTGCAAACCATAGCATACATCAAACTCCCAACTGCTAAGGAATAAATGGTTGATGTTATGTCTCCCTTCTCTTTCTTTGATGAAGAACAAGATCTCTTTCTTAGCTTGAAATGAGCACCAAAAGGTGTACTGACTGGCTTGGCATGCTTCATATTGAACCTTTCAAGAACCCGCTCAATATACTTCTCTTATGATAACCATAGCTTCTTAGCTTTCCTATCACGCAGAATCTGCATACCCAAAATTTGTCTTGCTGGACCCAAGTCCTTCATATCAAATGACTTGAGCAAGTCCTTCTTCAAATTTCCAATCACACCTGCATCTTGTCCTACTATCAACATATCATCTACATATAGCAAAAGAATAACAAATTTATCATTTGGAAATTTTCTGACATACACACAATGATCTGCATTTGTCCTCGTGTACCCGTGACCCACCATGAATGAGTCAAACTTCTTGTACCACTGTCTTGGAGCTTGCTTCAAGCCATACAAACTCTTCTTTAACTTGCAAACCATATGTCCTTTCCCTTTTACTTTGAATCCCTCTGGTTGATCCATGTAGATTTCTTCTTTCAAATCACCATGAAGAAAAATAGTCTTCACATCAAGTTGCTCAAGCTCAAGATCTAAGCTAGCTACTAATCACAGAGCTACCCGAATGGAACTCATCTTGACTATTGGAAAGAATATCTCATCAAAGTCAATCCCTTGTTTCTGACTGAAACCCTTGACCACCAATCGAGCTTTATACTTCACTAACTTGTCACCATCTTTCTTTAGCTTGAACACCCATTTGTTTTTCAATACCTTCTTGCTTTTAGGAAGTTCCACCGAGTCATAAGTCTTATTCTTGTTCAAAGAATTCATATCTTCATGCATAGCCTTCAACCAGTTTTTCTTATCCTTATGAGACTGTACTTCCTGAAAACTTTCTAGCTCCCCCTCTTCAGTAATCATAGTTTACTCAGAAGTGGGGTATCTAGTCAATGGACGATGCTCTCTAGTAGACCTTCTCACCTGAGGTTCTACCATCTCTAGTGGAGGAGGCTGCTCCCCTTGCTCAACACCCTCTATATTTGTCACATCATCACCATCAACACCTGCTGGCTCATCATCATCAAATTCAGTTGGTTCATCACCATAATTCTCATCTTGTACCTTTTCCCTATTTGTGGCATTATCTAAGGAAGAAGAGGTAGGTGTAAGATCAGGAACACCTTCAATTGTAGCTTTAGGCTTCTCAGTTTTCTCAAAGTCTGCCAAGTTTTCATTCTCATGAAAAACTACATCTCGACTTCTGATCATCTTCTTTTCTTTTGGATCCTATAGCTTGTAGCCAAATTCTGCATCTCCATATCCAACAAATATATAAGGAGTGGACTTGCTATCAAGCTTTGATCTTTGTTCCTTAGACACATGAACAAATGCCTTGCACCCAAATACCTTCAAGTTAGAGTAAGAAACATCTTTCTCTGTCCATACTCTTTCTGGAATATCAAAATCCAAAGGAATTGATGGAGATCTATTAATTAGGTAGCATGCAGTCACAACAACTTCATCCTAGAATGACTTAGGTAGATTAGTCATTCTCAACATACATCTGATCTTCTCAACAATAGTGTGGTTCATCCTTTCTGCCACACCATTTTGCTGTGGGGTACCAAGAAATGTCTTCTCATGTCTAAAGCCTTTCTCGGAGCAGTAACTCTTGAATTCATTAAATGTGTATTCACCTTCGTTATCACTATGGAGATACTTCAAAGACTTTCCTTTCTCTATTCGTGAAGCATCATCAATAAATGTAACAAAACATTTATTGCCACCTAAAGTCTCAACATCAATGGGACCACATACATTAGAATAAACAAGATCTAATACATTGGATTTTCTAGTAGAAGGTATATTAAATGAAACTCTATGTTGTTTACCAAATAAACAAAAATCACTAGGATTTAGTGACGTACCTTTGGCAAAGGAAATGAGAGACTTCTTTGCCAAAATTTGCAACCCTTTTTCACTCATGTGAGCCAGCCACCTATGCCACAAGTTAGGTGAAGAATGCTCCTAAGCTGCACTAACAACATCCTTGCATAACTTTACTTGTGTCTTGTAAAGTGTACAACAAATCTTCCCTCTAGCAAACACCAATGATCCTTTGCTAAGCCTTCATTTTCCATCACGGAAATAATTGCCATAGCCTTCTTTATCAAGAACATGAGTGGAAATCAAATTTAGGTGAATATCCAGAACATGTCTCACATCCTTCAAAATTAGGGTATATCTAGTGTTAGCCCTAACACAAATATCACCAATTCCCACAATGTCTGCATAACTATCATTGCCCATCTTCACTCTCCCAAAATTTCCCGCTTTGTATGAAGTGAATAACTCCTTTCTTGGAGTGACATGGTAGGAAGTAGCCGAATCAATCACCCATTCAACATAAGGATCTGAAACTGTACAACAATCATCTTGTCCTATGGCTTGGACCTCATCTTCCAACACTATAACAGCAGCAGTGTTCTCATCATCCACCATTTTCTGATTTTTATCCTTTTTCTGTTTGTTCTTCCAAGCCTTGCAGGTCCTTTTTATTTGACTTTCTTTATCACAGTAAAAGCACTTGAATTTTCCTTTTGATTCTGACCAACTTCTGGATTTACCTCACCCTTTAGAACTTCTACTCTTACTTCTCCCCTTGTCATCTGACTAGAGCTTGTGCAATATCCTTGCTCGTAACCTTTCTTCAAGTTTCTTCATTGAGCAAACTATCTTTAACTATGACAAGTTGTAACATACCATTCGGAGCAGAATTACTAAGTGACACTACCAAAGTCTCCCAACTGTCAGGTAAGGAACTCAGAAGCAATAAAGCTTGCAACTCATCATCTATTACTAGCTTCATTGTAACCATCTGATTAACCAAGTCTTGGAACTCATTGAGGTGCTCGGCAATGGACTTACCCTCCTTAAGCTTCAAATTCACAAGCTTTCTAGTAATAAAAGCTTTATTTTAAGCTGTCTTTCTTTCATAAAGACTCCTTAATTTTTCCCAAAGAACCTCTACATTTGTTTCCTAAGACACATGGTGGAAAACACTAACATCCATGCATTTTCTAATACACCTGATAGTTTTTCTATTTAATTTCTCCTAGTCTCTATCTGACATATCACTAGGCTTGGCACTATCCCCCTCAATAGGGTCATGCAAATCCTTGCAATAAAGGACATCCTCTATCATTGGCTTCTATATCGAATAATTCGATGCCAAGAGTTTAAGCATTGTATTCATAGTCATATTCTCCATTTAATCCAACACAAGACAGTCAAACCCAAGCAACCAATAGCTCTGATACCACTTGTTAGGGAAAAATCCTAATCCCCTCTATGTCTATGTGTGAATTAAAATATATAACTACCAAGCAATAGCAATATTATGGAAACAAAAAAATTCCAGCAAGCACCACATAAACACAACCACACAAGAATACCAAATCTTACGTGAAAAACCCTCTAGTGTAGAGGGAAAAACCACGGGGCAGTTCCGAAAAATATTCACTATGAAATAGAGATTACAACTATCAAATTTATGCTAAACTTGAGTCCACAATATACAACAAATAAATCTCAATGAGTAAATACAATCTCACCACAAAACCAGTAGCAAAATCTTCCTTTGAACGCTCCAATTCTCCATGGTTGTAGCACTCAAAAACTCCATGAGAACTCCACCAATTTATCTTCCTTGTGTGTAACTTGAGTAAAGAAAAAAGTCTCTTTTTTCTTTTTCACTCTCACACACTCTCACTCTCTATCTCTTCATTCGGATTGTACCACTCAAGCTGAAGCTCTCTCTTTTTTGTGTTTTGCTCTCTCTGGAACTCACACCAAAATGGCCGCATGGCTCTCTGTTTTGCTTCAGCTTCTCACAGGGCCGAATGACCCTTCTTTTCTTTTTCTTTCTTTTCTCCTCAGCGTGTCTAACACACTTGCTCAGCTTTGCATCACTTCTCATTAAGAGAAGTCAGACTTTCCCATGCATGCTCAGCTTTGCATTAAACCAAAAACTGACTTTAGAAGCTTGAGGAAGCAAGCTCATTAATTGAACTTTGACTAATGTGACAACCAAGTGGGCTAGACCCTTTAGGTGCCACACACCCAACAGTTCTTTGGTCCTACGACCCCATTTTCTCTCTTTTTCTATGGTCCTACAGTTCTGCTAGGCTCTTAGGCACTATCTCCTTCTTACTATCTTCATCGCAAGTATACTTTTTTAAATATACACGTCTACGTTCTACGACCCCATTTTCTCTCTTTTTCTATGGTTTTGGGGCAATCACGTCACTCCACGCAAAATACAAATTTATTTTACACTTTTTTTTTTATAAAACACTTTACTTCAGCCTTATATATATTAAAAAGAAAATGTTAACGAATGCGCTAAGGGTATTAGTTTAGGAATTATTTTTAAAAACATTTTATAGAAAAATGATAAAGTAATTAATTTTTCTGTTAGCTTTTTAGATTTCACATAAAGGTAGTATTAAAGCTTTCCTAATATGGTTTATTAACAATTGTCCTAAAAGTATCCGTTAAGATGACCTATATTAAAATATCAAAAAGTCTAGTAGTCTACAAGTACAAACCATATTTTTCAAAAATTTTACAAAAATTACATTTTAATCCTCGTAGTTTATAATTGTAAAGTAATAAATTAATCTGTCAAATTTGAATAATAACAAATAAAACTTTAATAGTTTATTAAAAAGTTATTAATTAAATCTATGTTTTTATAAATAAATTAGGCTTTCATTAAGTTTATGAGATAATATTTAATTTTTTAATTTTGAAATTATAAGATTTAAAAAAAAAGATAAATTATAAGGTTTAATTTATTCATAATTATTTCATCAAAAAAAAATTATTCATAATTTTTTTAAAAAAATTACATTATATGAATTTTGTAAAAAAATTATATTTATATATTTTAAGTTTTTACTCAAAAAAAAAAAAAAAAAAAGGATAGCTATACATGAAAGAGAGATGCTACGTCTACAATATTTTCACAACATTTTTACAACAAATCATAGGTGATTAGTTGTTATTGGTTCAAATTTCAAACTAACGCTAAGATTACTTTTTTGCCCCAATAATAACAACTAGTAACAACTTGTTACTTAGAATTTGTTGTAAAAATATTATAGACATATCATTTCTCTACATGAAATAATGAAAGTTAGTTTTTCTTAAAAATAACTTGTTGCCGAATAAAACGAGAATTATGAAACTCGACCTAGAAAACCCGAAGTAATAAAATTCAACGTATGAAACAATAAGTTTAAAACAGGCGTATAAAACGCATATTTTCAACGCTTTGCCTTACAGAATTCAGATCTAGAAACGCCACCGCTTCTCTCAAATCTCCGTCTTTCTCTTATTTTTGCAGGCGTCCAACGGCTTCATTTACCCACTTGAAAGCAAATAGAGTAAGTTCTCTTTGACATATCTTTCATAATGAATTTTTTTTTTTTTTTTTTTTTTTTTTCGTTTTTGGTGTAAAATAAATAGTACTTCTTTGTTAACACAGAAAAAGGTTGAAATCTGCTACATCTTGGACCTTGTGCATCAAAAAACTCTGCTCACAGATTACGAAAGGTTTCTGCATTGTTTATTTATTTGATTTTTTCTGTTACAGTGGGTAAGTTACAGTTTTCACTCTTGTGATTTAACTCTCTTTTTTTTCTTTTGCTTTTTTTAATGTAATTTGACTTTATTATTATTAAATTTACAAATTTAATTTTTTTTTAAGTACAAATTTTCAAATTTTATAGTTCATTCCTTACTGTTTAGATTAAAATGAAATATTTATGCTCCATATGTTTTGAAGTAAAATTTTTTTTAGAAATTTTTTTCTCATTTTTAGGTGATTGTTTGCGGATAAAATATAGTTAAACTTGTAAAATATTTTCCGTTGATTGTAAAATCCTTTATAAAAATTTGTAAAATGTTTTACCTTTAAAAATTTAGTAAAATATTTTCCAAAAACACACGGTGGCTTCCCTCCCCCCTATCTGGTCGCTAGGTCACTAGTCTAGTGGCCAGAGACATCGATTCAATGACTAGTGGTGGCAATTTGGTGACTTCACTCTACGATCAGCACTAGTGGTCTAGTGTTTGAAGACTCTGCTCTGGTGCTAGGGACTTTGCTCCGTGACTTGTGCCGGCGATTTGATATTCAGAGACTTCGCTTCGACAACCGGTGCCAATGGTTCGGTGGCATAAGACGTCTAACCAGTGATCGATGTTGACAATTCAATGACCGAAAATGCCACATTGGCATCCAATGGCTAGAGATGCTACATTGCAAACAGTGCCAGAGGTTTAGTGATCAAAGACGCTATTTTGTTAACCGGTGTTGGCAGTCCGATCATTGGAGATATCGCTCTGACGGTGATCATTGACAGTTCGGTCACCTGAGCCACAACTTTGACTGCTAGTTCCAACGATCTAGTCACTGAATCTCTGGCACCAGTAGCTTCGATGTTGGGCCATTGGATTTGGTGGTTTGCTTGAAAAATTTTACTTGTCATACCGAACACTTGAAAAAATTTTACATGTTGAAAATATTTTAATTCAAAACAAACAGAGGCTCATTTGGTACATGAATAGATAACATTCACATTTGGGGTGCTAAACAATTTAGCATTTAGTACCCAAAAACTGTTTGATCTATTTTAACATACTATTTCACAATCCACCCTACATTTGGTCTCTTATTTTTTCATTCAACCCATTAAAACAATATAAACAACCATTAAAATAACATAAAACAACCACCCACAAGAACTCATAGCAACTAGCCATCGTCACCACTAGCCACCCACTACCACAACCCACCACCATTACCACACACATAACCTAACAACCATCCACCACCAAAATTGCACAACCATCAATCTCCACCCACAACCACCACCACAAATATCCCATAACCCATGCACATAAAACCCACCCACAACCCACAATTGCCACCACAATAACCTAAATCCTTGACAACCCACGTACACCAATCTCCACCTTGGAGGCACCAATGGAGAGAGAGAGAGAGAGAGAGAGAGAGAGAGAGAGAGAGAGAGAGAGAGAGAGAGAGAGAGAGAGAGTTGATAAATTTTTCTAGGTTCAGCATCTCATAGGTAGCATGTTTTTTGTTGTTTGATTGTATGCATTTATACACTCAAGGCATTAGTTAACAAAAGATATTTATTACAATATCTTTTATTACCTGATTTTATTTGATTATCATATATATAATATAATATAAAATTATTACTTAATATTATTAAAGAAAAACAATAAATTTATTGTTTACTCTTTTAGGTGTGTACAGGTGAGTACATGTGAGTTGATGGAAGAAAATATATTAATGAAAGAGGAGAATAAGAGTTTGTACACGGAAAAAATTGCCTTATGCCCTTTTCACCCAAATTATATAGCCTTATGCCCCCCTTCCCAAACTAATTAGGGAAATGCCCCTCTTTTGAAACTTGACTTTCTCAAAATCGAGTTAAGCCCTATAGTGACGTTTTTAAGGACTTATAGTGACGTTTTTAAGGACCTATAGTGGCGTTAGACGTTTGTAACTCGATCTCCATGAAATCGAGTTATAGGCAATTTTATTGCCTATAACTCGATAGGCGTTTTGTAACTCGATTTCCATGAAATCGGGTTACAAAAAGTCACTATAGGTCCTTAAAAACGTCACTATAGGACTCCAATTTTTTTTTTTTTTTTTTTTTTTTAACTCGATTTTGAGAAAATTGAGTTATAAAAGAGGGACATTTCCCTAATTAGTTTGGAAAGGGGAACATAAGACTATATAATTTGGGTGAAAAGGGCGTAAGGCCATTTTGTCCGTTTGTACACTCATATTCCCGTCGTGAAAGTTCAAAAACGTGTAAAAACACCTTTGAACGTTTAGACCCCCAAATTACAACTTAATCAATTCAAGCAATATGTCAAACAACTAGTGTGCGGAAACTTAACATATGCTATCATACGAAATTGATTAAATACTATCTAAGCCATAACAGAATAAAATCCACAGCAGATAATAAAAAGGCAAAGATAGAGAGGAAGGAAGATGCAAACACAAAGACAACACGCGATGTGTTATCGAAGAGGAAACCGAAGCCCTCGGCGAAAAACCTCTCCGCCGCCCTCCAAGCGGTAATCAATCCACTAGAAAATATAGTTGGGATACAAGGACAGCAATAGACCCTCCAAGCCTAATCTACCCAGTGCACCTAAGCCCTCCAAGCTTCTTGCTCCAACGAGGTTGCGCCGAACCTTTTCTTTTCTAGCTTCCCGGATTCCGCTACTAGACCATAGCATCAACCAATGAAGATTGGTTCCTTCCTAACTGCTTCCCAGAAATCCAAACAACTGTCTACAGTGATGATGATGGTGAGAACCAGGTTTGGTATAATGCCTCTCAAGGATTTGACAATAGAGAGGAAGAGAGTTGAGGAATTTGAAGAGATTCTAAGGTAGAGATTGTGGGTGAAACAATCTGGTTTTTTCTTTAGGGTTTCTCTCTCAAAATTCTCTCTGGAAGCTCTCTTTCAATCGTGGGTAAATAGGGGTATTTATACTGGAGTGGAGAGGAATGTGAAACGTCAGGTTTTTACAAAACAGGGGTGGCTCGCGGCTTGACCTCGCGGCTTGACTAAGTCGCGAGATCCAGTCGCGAGATAACCGTATGGCCAGTTGTCCTGTTTTGTCCTGTAGTGGCTCCAGCTAGCATGACTGGCATCTTCCAGCATGCTTGGCACGTGTGCAGCTTCTGGCGGCTTGCAGCCGCGAGTCACCCGCAGAGTCCCAGCGGAGTCTCTGTTTTCTTGCACACTCTTGAGCAAACTTCACTCTATCTCACTCACTACCCTTACATCAAACCCACCTAAATACAGGGTTTACTAAATGCCGAATTACAAGAAAATTTGGCACGGAATAAAGCCAATTAGATGGTTGAATAAATTCAACCTTACAATCTCCCCCTTTGGCTATTCCGTGACAAAACCCTAAAACAGACTCTAGACTTAAATTCCGTGACAAAACCCTAAAACAGACTCTAGACTTAACATGTGAGTTGGGAACAGTTGAACAAAAACTCACTCACACCTAACTCTAGAAGCTGTGAAGCACTTGAATCATATGAACATAATACTCCTGAAACACAACAATACACCATGATCATTGTAAGCAGAAAATTATAAAATGCATATGAAACAGGCAATAGTGATCAAGCAAAGATGGAGTTATGAAACAAACCATGGCTTGATCAACCAAGTGAACACCACAAGGTAGTGATCACAGTGCTCATTCACACTTGGAATGAACACAAGGACATACAAGTTAACAAGCACAAGGCAAGACACTTGTATGCTCAACACTCAACCAATGCATATCACACAAGGCATATGCATCTAGGAACAATCCTACAAGGGCACAAGAGTGACAGTACATAAACCAAAATGCATACCATTTAGATTAAAGTACTGATTTCAACATAGCATAAAGGCTGCAATAAGCAAGGTACATACCATAAAGCCTACAAACTATGCAAAAGACATAAACCCTAAAAGCTTACACAAGCACATGGGTACAAAACACAAACATCCTGAATAACATCATCAAAATATATTAAACTTTAAACCAAGAGTATAAGTTAAGAGTTAGAAACAATACACCAAAAACATAGTGTATCAAACCCATAAAACCACTAAGAGTACTTAAAACATAAATATATATATAAACAAAGTCTTAGAGTTTGACATGACTCCCCCTCAACACATTACTCCCCCTTAAGGGCTGCTCTTCTGCTTCTCAATCGATCAATCGATCAAAACATCTCCCCCTTTTTGTCAGGAATGGCCAAAAGGTCAGTGTTCAGGCTGAGTGGTGAAGCTGTCAAGTTTTGCAGACAAAACATCAATCTGATCCTGCATAGCTTTCATCCTCTCAGAGTGCTCAGTCTGGACTTCTCTGATCCCATCAAGTCTTTCCAGAATGATTTGGAAAGCATCTGGAGGTGTATCTGAAGAAGTTAATGCTCTGGGTCTTTTGCCACTCCTCCTGGGTGTTGAGGTTGATGCATGCCCTGCTGCCTCTGCTTCAGTCTCCATTGGGACACCTTCTCCTTCATCACCTTCATCTTCTTCTCCTGGAAGTCTAACACTTATCCTTTTACAGGTAAGCCTGTTAATTGCAGAAGGTGTGGACATGGGACTGATGTCTTGTGGGATAGGAACACCCTTCCTTCTAAAAATCCTCATTAGCAAACTGGGAAAGATCAGTTTTGGCCTAGAGGTTGTTCTTGTCTCATCCACAATGGTGTCATATATGTGGGAACTTATGTCTATGAAGTTCTTTTCTTTGAGATCCATCAGAAAGACTGCTCTAGCACAATTGATGGTAGTCAACTTCTTAATGGGATAGAAGTTAAACATCATGATGATTGTTAGACACCTCATGTCCACTGGAAAGGCAGTGGTATTCAAACATTTTCCTTCTCTCTGCCCACCTATCCTTTGTTGGACTGTTTCAATGGAGACACTCCTATCCTTGTAGTTGATAAATTCCTCATCATCTAATCCTTCAAGTCCTAATGCATCATCTATGACATGAGCATCCAAAATGAATTCTTTACCTCTAACCCAGCAACTTTAACTCATTCTCCTTTATCACAGCATTTGAGTAAAATTCCCTAATCAGGGGTTCACACACTACAGGAAAATCACTCAGAAGTTTTTCCCATCCTCTTCCTTCAAAACAACTTGGGATAAAGGTTTGTCTCAAATCCTCCAAATCTACAAATCTTTCTTGAATAATTCTTGCACTCATAAAGTTATCCCTGTATCTCTCAAAATGATGAACTGACCTAAAAAGCTTAGAATCCATTTTCAACCTTTTGTCAGCCTTCTTCGCAGGAGTTTTCTTCTTAGGAGGTGAGGGAGCCATCTGTGATCAATTAGAAGAGGCCACAACAATACAGAGCAATATATGTGTAAAACAAGTTAGTCTCATGTAATTATCAAAGAGATATCATCCATACAAAGGAACTTGAAGCATTTAAACACAAGCTACTTAGATCAATCACATGGAAAAGCAAGCCTAAGATAGGAAATACACATAAAAGCATCAGATATAGAAACTAACTTAAAGGCAGTTATAAGTCAATGAGACAAAAACTGGAAAATGATATGACACATAAACAGTATTGTGAAGCACACATATGCTCCCAAAAGATTAACACAAAAGAGCAGGCATATTTAGCACATTAAACTCAAAGCCCCCAAAAAAAACAATTTGAAACAACTCAACAGCTCAAAGATCAGTTAAAATCAAAGAATCACATAGCTAAGCACAGAATGAAGAGTAATAGAGAAACAACTAAGAACAAATCATATTCTGGCAGCAGCATACGCAATCTAATCGTGAACAAGGAGCAAAATCCGAAACACAAACCCATTTCTAAATCACAAATATATGCGAAAGATCAAGGGGAAAAGCACAAAATCAAGTAGAAAAGAGTGGCAGGACTGAAAACCCATACCTGTGACTTGAAGATTTTGAGCTCCAAGTATGCAACAATGGAGATTGGAAATGGGAGCACGGAGTGTTTGGGAGGGAGAAGATGAACGGTCACAAATATTCGAGGGAAAAACTGAAACAAGTTTTAAAACTGCTCCTATTTCTGCCAAACACGCGAATTTCGCGACTGGATGAAGTCGCCACAAAGTCGCCAGCTCAAGCCGCCAAAGCACTCAAGAACAAAATTTTGAAAATTTTTCTAAGTGTTTTTCGCGACTGGAAGGTCTACCCGCGAGTAAGTCGCGAGCTGAGCCGCGAAAATCTCTGAGTGAACCTCGCGACTGGACCTTCCACTCGCGAACAAGTCGCCAAAAATGACCAGCGAAGGTGCGACTGAGGCTCGCGACTTGACATACCCGCGACTGAGCCGCCAAAACAGGGCAAAACTGGATTTTTGAAATTTTCAGATTTTTCAAACAAAATACTTTCCAAAAACACCTAAAACACTCAAAAATCTTTTTGTGCTTGAATTAACAAAGATTGAGCATGTGAAAACACATTTCATCAAGTACAATCACACAAATGAATATGGCATTTATTGAACATAAACTTGTGTGTTGTGTGTGGATATCAACAATGAGATAGTCCTTCGTCTAATGTGAAGCTTCAATGATCAATTCAACCAAGGCATACACAATTAGCACTAGATTATGTGACCCATCTCAATTATAGAAATATGTATATATGACCTCCCACAAAACTTGATAACATGATTTGGAGCTTTACATTTGACTCCACTTTCAATCATAACAATTGATCTTTTTGATCTTTTGAGACAATCACCTCTCATTGTGAGAGTGATATATGATATTTCACTATAAGGAATAAGCCTTTGGTTTTTTGAATAAACATTCATTTCAATATAAGGTCGCTTACCCTTTTTCCTAGTCAAATACTAGAATGTGCGACAGGCTTTTGCAGCTCAATATCTCTTTTCATTTGGAGATTTACATTTGGTGAGCTCTTTTTAACAAAACAAAAATAAAGAGTGGGAAGATATATAGACACAAGTCTATGCAAGTCTCAAGATCAACAAAACCATTCACTAATCATTCATGACAAGTTTGAAGATCTATTTACAACAATCACAAAGATTTCAAGATTTTTCCCACAGTGATATAAGTGCATGAAAACAAGCAATGCTCGAAAATGCACAAAGCCATTAGCACAAAGGTACAAGGCAAAACAAGTTTTGAGACAAAAACTCAACAAAGTCAATCAAGCTTTTTGATTTTCTAATTTTTATGTGGTTTTTGGATTTTTGACACAATAAACAAAAAGATTGATATGACAAAAATTAAATATATTCACAAGTAGACAAGCAAATAATCAAACAGCAAAAATAGCAAGCAAAACAAACAAACATAGTCACAAAGCATAGGAAGTATTAATGCATGGACATGTTGTAATGCTTATGCATGAGTACCCTTATTCACCCTCACGTCACTTGCGTTTGGGGTGATTTCCTTATAGGATTGGGTACGGGAGTTAGGGCTTTCAAACCTTCGTGAGAAGCTTTCCAAGCAGTTGGTGAATGCACCAATCATCTTCATCACGTTCATCACTCCGGGATCACCATTCTGATCTCTAGATTGATCTCCAGCCCAAATTCTTCTATCATTTCTAGGTCCTCCTGACCTTTGAGGAGTTGCACTATTCTTTGCTTTCAGCTTTTGGCAATTTGGTCGAGTATGCCCTTGAAGTCCGCAATAGTGGCACACATAAGTTCCTCTAGGACCTCTTTGTGGTCGAGGACGTGACTTGGCACGAGATTCAGATCTGCCTACAAACTGATTGCGAGGATTTAACATCCGTTGGTTCACCAAATTCTTCTTCTCCTCCACCTCGAGCTTCTCACCAGTAAGGTTAGCTACAACTGGAGCTTTAGCCTTTACAAACTTCACTTCTTTATTGACATTTCCAGACGAACTACCTCCTCCGGTATATCCCAATCCGGATTTGTCTGAAAAGCTCTTTTGAGATGAGAGAACATCATCTAGCTTCTTGGTGGTGACCCTCTCTACTCTAGCATTTGCTTGCACAACCTCACTCTCAAGAAATATTACTTTTGTGTAAGCTTCGGACAACTCTCCATTCAGAGTTTCTATCTCACATTTGGCCTCCCTATATCGGATTAGGAGACTTTTGTAGTCCTCTTCAGCCTTCTTCATTTTTCTCACAGCAGCCTTGGCCACCCTTGTGTATTCCCCGGACTTCTCCAAGAGTGAGTTATAATTCTCCTGAAGATTCGCTGTGCTTCCATCTTCTTCAGCATCCGATTCTTCAACAAGTCCTAGTGATTCATCATCACTATGTTCTCCAAGGTCTCGCACAAGCAGATTCAGCTCATCTGAAGACTCAACATGAGCAATAGTCATAAAAGCCGAATAGTTCCCCTCTCCATCACAGCTCTCTTCAGACTCTGAGTCAGACGAATCCGAGTCACTCAAGGTCGTGGCATACACTTTGCCTTTCGATTTCAAATAATTCGGACATTCCTTCTTGAAGTGTCTATGCCCGTTACATTCGAAACAAGTGACACCTTGTGTAGGTTGGGATTCTTTTCCATCTTTCCTTTTGAATTCCCTTTTCTCCCTTCCAGAACTTTGGAATTTTCTTTTATCATCAAATTTGCCATTATTTTTGAATTTCAAAAACTTTTTGAAATTTTTGACAAGGTATGTAACATCTTTGTCAACCACATCTTCTCCCGATGAGTCTTGATCTTCCACCTTCTCATTAATGGTCTTTAGAGCAAGAGATTTACTCTTCCGTTGATTGGGCAGTGACATCTCATAAGTCTGCAGAGAACCAACCAGCTCTTGCACTTTGATGTCATCGAGGTCCTTGCTCTCTTCAATTGCTGTCACTTTAGCTCGAAAACTTTCCGGCAATGATCGAAGGATCTTCCTTACAATCTTCGAGTCCTCCGTTTTCTCCCCCAAGTTGAACTTGCTGACAACCACTTCATTTAACTTCCCATAGAAAGAGTCAAAAGACTCATCCTCACTCATTTTGAGCTCCTCAAACCGAGTGGTCAGCATTTGTAACTTGGTGTCTTTCACTTTCTTCGTGCCTTCATAGGTAGTTTCCAAAATCTCCCATGCTTCTTTGGCCACGGTAATATGAGAAATCCTGTGAAATTCATCTGGAGACACACCACAGAAAATAGCATTGAGTGCTTTACTGTTAGCATTAGATGCAGCAAGTGCTGCCTTATCCCATGTGGATTTGGCTGCCTCTGGTTTGGTCCAACCAATCTCAACAGCATCCCAAACGGATTAATCAATAGAACACAGAAAAGCTCTCATTCGAACCTTCCAAAAAGCATAATTACTACCATCAAAATACGGAGGTGCATTTAGGGATTGAGACCTATCCATCTCAAAAGGGAGTCGAGGATCACACAATGGTGAGGAAACCAATATCAGTGTACCCGCTCTGATACCAATTGAAAGTTCAAAAACGTGTAAAAACACCTTTGAACGTTTAGACCCCCAAATTACAACTTAATCAATTCAAGCAATATGTCAAACAACTAGTGTGCGGAAACTTAACATATGCTATCATACGAAATTGATTAAATACTATCTAAGCCATAACAGAATAAAATCCACAGCAGATAATAAAAAGGCAAAGATAGAGAGGAAGGAAGATGCAAACACAAAGACAACACGCGATGTGTTATCGAAGAGGAAACCGAAGCCCTCGGCGAAAAACCTCTCCGCCGCCCTCCAAGCGGTAATCAATCCACTAGAAAATATAGTTGGGATACAAGGACAACAATAGACCCTCCAAGCCTAATCTAACCCAGTGCACCTAAGCCCTCCAAGCTTCTTGCTCCAACGAGGTTGCGCCGAACCTTTTTCTTTTCTATCTTCCCGGATTCTGCTACTAGACCATAGCATCAACCAATGAAGATTGGTTCCTTCCTAACTGCTTCCCAGAAATCCAAACGACTGTCTCACAGTGATGATGATGGTGAGAACCAGGTTTGGTATAATGCCTCTCAAGGATTTGACAATGGAGGAAGAGAGTTGAGGAATTTGAAGAGATTCTAAGGTAGAGATTGTGGGTGAAACAATCTGGTTTTTCTTTAGGGTTTCTCTCTCAAAATTCTTCTGGAAGCTCTCTTTCAATCGTGGTAAGGGTATTTATACTGGAGTGGAGAGGAATGTGAAACGTCAGGTTTTTACAAAACAGGGGTGGCTCGCGGCTTGACCTCGCGGCTTGACTAAGTCGCGAGATCCAGTCGCGAGATAACCGTATGGCCAGTTGTCCTGTTTTGTCCTGTAGTGCTCCAGCTAGCATGACTGTTCATCTTCCAGCATGCTTGGCACGTGTGCAGCTTCTGGCGGCTTGCAGCCGCGAGTCACCCGCGAGTCCCAGCCGCGAGTCTCTGTTTTCTTGCACACTCTTGAGCAAACTTCACTCTATCTCACTCACTACCCTTACATCAAACCCACCTAAATACAGGGTTACTAAATGCTGAATTACAAGCAAATTTGGCACGGAATAAAGCCAATTAGATGGTTGAATAAATTCAACCTTACACGTCGGTCCTTTAAAGGTAAATTGAAAATTTTCCTATCTTTTATGATAAATGACTGAGTAAAAAAATTATAAATGCAATGCTTATTTTCACTAAAAATAAAGTGCCTCTCTCTCTCTCTCTCTCTCTCTCTCTCAAATATGTAGTATATTCACTATATAACATCACTTTACTTCATTCATTCAAGCACATTTGCAAATTGATTACTTTCATGCTTTTTATATATATTAGGAATCACGTATAGGAATGAATTGTTGATTTCAAGATGTTTTTTATTTATTTATTTCTTGTAAATTAATGTCTTCAAGGTAATGGTTAAGGAATAATAAATTGCAATGCACACTTTTTGAAAAGGAAAAAACGTTTGGCAATATTTCGTTGGATCGAATACACAAATTCAATGCGGTTATATACACTTTTCTTGATATTTAATTTTGTAGATCCATTTTATTTAAATTGGTTTATATTTCATTATGATATTATCTTCTTCTTCTTTTTATTATTATATTTTTTTGGTAAGGAAAAAGGAAATATGGGTAGAAAAAGAGATGAATCAGCTTGGAAGTATGTTGAGGGCCTAAAGAAAAATCGATTTCGATGCAAGTTTTGTGAGCTGGATCTTTCTGGAGGTGCTTCAAGGATCAAAGCACACTTGGGAAAATTTAAACGTGAAGGTATCAAAATATGCACAAAAGTAACTAAGGAAGTTCAAGCAGAATTTGTGGAGCAATTAACAGGTCAAACAAGAGACCTAAGGGCATATCAACTTCGGGCAACGATGGTAAGGGCAATAAAGGCCTAAGGTTTTCCTTATTCTTCAAAACATTAAAATTAATTGTTAGAAACTAATGTGTTGGCCATAATTATATTCTAGTTTGATATTATAGACTTAAAAAGTATAAACATAATTCTGAGTTAGCAAAATTCATGAAAAGTAGGGTTTGACCAGTTTAGAGAAATTAATCTTATAATTTTGCGAGTTGCACAATATAACCACATTAGAAAGAGGGGAGGAGTGGGGGAAGGGGGGGAGGGGGGGTGGAAATCATATTTTTGTAATTTTATATTAAAATAGATGAAATTAGTACTCATGTCAAGATTTTGGATATCTACTTTCAAATTAAGTTAATTTCAACTACAAAAATTCAATGCATTTATTAAGTTATGACCAAAGCACTTTTGAGCCCCTTTTGATTTGTGTTACAATAAGTTCTCAAGAAATGTTCTATTTCTGTTTAACCATCATCATTAGAGCTTGGAGATTTGATTATTAACTAGAACAATTCTGTGTGTTTACAGTCATGTTGCAGCGCCAAATGGAAGAAAATACACCAATGAAAGAGAAGAATAAGGATCTAATAATGCAGGGGGATTTCTTTATCAATTTGTGCACTCCTTCAGAGCCACACACTAGTCCATTAGTCGAAGACTTACATGATGTGCATCTTGAGCACATTGACTTTGATCCCAACTTGGCAGCAAACATGGAAGATTTGGGGATCCAAAACCATAATTTGGATGGTAATTGGTTTCTAATCATTTTGATTTAGAAATGGAGTAAATATTTTATCTTTTAATGTTTTGGGGTAATGTGGTCATTTAGGAATAATTTTGGGTTATTTTTATAATTTGGAAGTTTTAGGGGCATTGTGGTCATTTTAGTGTAATTAAGGGCATTTTGATAACATCTACAAGGTTTGAGGGCATATCAGTAATTTTGATGAAAGGTAAGGGTGTTTCAATAATTTTAGTGATCTTAGGGACATTTCTATAACTTATATGAAGTTTGGCATTTTTTTTTTTTGTAATTAAAAAATATGGGGAAATTTGTATAATTTCTATGGAGTCTAAGGATAATTTATTTTTGTGAAGTCTAGGGTATTCTTGTAATTATGGAACATCATAGGGCATTTGTGTCATGAGCAAGACTTAGGTACAATACTTAGGTGCTGTTTCTTAGGTTCCCCTTTTAAAATTCTGTCATGTGGATTTTTTTCTTGGGATGAAAGTGTGTTTTTTATAATTTGGAAGTTTCAGGGGCATTGTGGTCATTTTGGTGTAATTAAGGGCATTTTGATAACATCTACGAGGTTTAAGGGCATATCAGTAATTTTGATGAAAGGTGAGGGTGTTTCAATAATTTTAGTGATCTTAGGGACATTTCTATAACTTATGTGAAGTTTGGCATTTTTTTTTTTTTGTAATTAAAAAATATGGGGAAATTTGTATAATTTTTATGGAGTGTAAGGATAATTTATTTTTGTGAAGTCTAAGGGTATTCTTGTAATTATGGAACATCTTAGGGCATTTGTGTCATGGGCAAGACTTAGGTACAATACTTAGGTGCTGTTCTTTAGGTTTCCCTTTTAAAATTCTGTATGTGGATTTTTTCTCATGAAATGAAAGTGTATTTTTTAGTTAAGTAATCACATGGCTAAATCTTAAGAGGGGAACTTAAGGTACTGTACCTAAGTTTTGTCCTTGTGTCATTACATGAGGTGTGTCTATCTATAAAATATTTAATAATAGAGTGGGTTATCGTTATCTCAACCGGTAAAGTTTATTATGGAATTTGAACCTTATTTGCACCAAAAATAAGATTGATGTCTTCACTTGATAATAAAATAAAAAATCTGGGATGGATACCACAAGTTGAAATTCTATTCTATCTCATAATAGAAGTCTTGCAATTACTTTTTCAAGCTTCCCGTTGTGCCATCTTTATTTTTTTAAGATCAATACTATACCTAATAATGAAAGCCCTTACAATTAATTTTGCAAGCTTCCGGTTGCCCCGATTCATCCCCCACATCAGATTTTTGTGATAATTATCCTTAAAATAATTATTTTAAAAGCCTAATTATCATGTTGGGAAATTTTTTTATCATGAAAATAACTCCAGAACATGTCCAAGTACATTTTCCAACTCAGAAAAACACTAGAAAGGGTCCAAAACGTGCAAAAAGTCTAAAATTGGACTAGCTGTTGAAATGCCAAATCAGCACTTCAACAGTGCTATCGGCACTTCAACAATGCCAACTGGCACAATTCCAAGAATATTCCATGTACCTTTTTTTCAACTTGAAACTCATCTAGATCCACTTTTTTAGAGATAAACCCTACCCTATTTCGTGTCTACTGGCTTTTAAGTCAAATCTAACCTATTTTCTAAGCAATTAACACATTTATAAATATTTTCCCTTTAGGGTGCGTTTGTTTTGGCTTCAAACCACTTCTGGAAATGTTTTTCCGTAAAAGTGGGTGTTTGGTTGTTACTGAAAATTGGGTCAAACTGAAAATGTTTTCAGTGTTGACTGTAAAATAAGGGCAACAGGGCATAAAATATTTTCCGTTGTTATTTTCACTTCAAACATTTCTGGAGAAGCGCAAAGAGAGAAAGAGAGAGAGAAATAAGGACTCACAGATGCACAAACAGATAGAGAGAGAGAGAGAGAGATCGCGTCGTTGAAACCACGATCGCGCCGGTCAGATTGCCGTCATCGTCCCCTCCACGCGACGGTGAGTGCTCTGTTCATCCCACTCCGCCGACCCATTCTTCATCATCACTAACCCAGTGAACGACCCACCCCTGAGCCAATCGGACTGCCATGAGCAACCTACTTCTGGAAATGCTTTTCCGTAAAAGTGGGTGTTTGGTTGTTACTGAAAATTGGGTCAAACTGAAAATGTTTTCAGTGTTGACTGTAAAATAAGGGCAACAGGGCGTAAAATATTTTCCGTTGTTATTTTCACTTCAAACCATTTCTAGAGACGTGCAAAGAGAGAAAGAGAGAGAGAAAAGGACTCACAGATGCGCAAACAGATAGAGAGAGAGAGAGATCGTGTCGTTGAAACCACAATCGCATCGTTAGATTGCCGTCATCGTCCCCTCCACGCGACGGTGAGTGCTCTGTTCATCCCACTCCGGCGAAAGAAGACCCATCCCACTCCGCCGACCCATTCTTCATCGTCACTGACCCAGTGAACGACCCACCCCTGAGCCAATCGGACTGCCATGAGCAACCCACCCCTGAGCAACCCACCCCTGAGTTGACCCAGTGAACGACCCACTCCGCCGACCCATTCCTCATCATCACATAGCACCGTTTGTTTCGATCTCTCTCTCTCTCTCTCTCTGTCACTTAAGTCCCTCTCTCACAATTGATCTTGGGATTTTGATTTTTTTTGTTTTGATTTTTGTTTCTTTGATTGTTTGTATATCTTGATTCTCTGAAATAATATTTGTTTGGATCCTAAGAAAATGTGAGAAACATGATAAAAATGGGCTTTTTAGAGCATTTTCAGGAACACAACCAAACACTAGAAAATATTTTCCAAAGCATTTTTTGGAATGCAACCAAACACTTGAAAATATTTTCTTTTTCCGAAAATATTTTCACCTAAAAATATTTTACACTCGGAAAATATTTTACATTCAACCAAACGTAGCCTTAACATAAAAGATTTTCTTAAAGCTTTCTTGGAGCTAGACCAGACCTTCTTAGAGAACATCCCCTTTAAGTCACTCTTTTGTGTTAGTGAATCTTCTTTAGACTTCAGAGAGATCTTTTCTCTCTTATTTCTAAAGAAATCTTCCCTTTGTTTGAATTCATTCATGTAGGTTAGTAAGTTTTAATATTTTTCATATGTTTTGTTTTATGTTTACGTGATTTTTTCACATATTCATATCGCCATGATGATTAAATTGTTCATATGATTAATGTAATGTCCATCTTGCCATGATCCAATTATTCACATGATTTTAGGAAAAAATAGGCTTTTGCCCTTTTCGGGCAATTAAAACTCGATTTATGATAAATGAAGTTAGAAAAAAAAAATTCCTGAAACCCTATAGTGGCGTTTTAATAAGCCTATAGTGATGTTTTTAAGACCTATAGTGATCTTTTTTAACTTGAATTCAATTAAATCGAGTTATAGGCAATTTTTTTACTTATAACTCGATTTCATTGAGGTCGAGTTAAAAAAACGTCACTATAGGTCTTAAAAAACGTCACTATAGGCTTCTTAAAACGCCACTATAGGGCCTAACTCGATTTATCATAAATCGAGTTTTAAAAGAGGGTCATTTCCCTACTTAGTTTGGGAAAGGAGGTATAAAGCTAATTAACAGAAGGCCATTTTGTCCCATGATTTTATGAATAAATTGGAAATTGTTCATGCATTAACAAAAAATTAATTTTAGATCTAAGATTAGGTTTTGGTTAAATTTCATAGATCTATGTTTTGTAAAATCAAGATCTGAAATCCTTGTCAACATAGAAGCCCACATCCAGCAGGCACCATTATCAACACAAACACAACATACTATTTTCAACCCACAGTACATCGACCCATAGCTATCCACTAAATATCTTAAGCCCCCAAAAAAAAAAAAAAAAAAATTGTGCCCACCATAATCCAAAACCCAACTCACACTACCCATCAAGCCATCACACATAGTTTCCATGTGAACAAAAAAGAAAAGAAGATCTGCCTCATCAGGCCATCATGTCCTAGAGTCAATGTATTAAAAATGTATTGTATAAAGTTCAACAAAATTAAGCAAACATAGTAAGTAAAATTTGGGGACAATGACTGCGCCCTTATTGTTATTATTCTTTGTAGCAATAACGTTTCCTATTAACAAACCTCACGTCACATACAATTGTGCTCGGGTTATCAACTCCGTAACTTTCATCAAAGTGGCCTATCTAGGATGTTAGTTAATACTTAGAAGAAAAAAAGGCGGACTACCTAGGAAGTCTAGAGGTTGTTTGTGAGGTGTGTTTGTCAGTTCCATAGTTCCTTTTCGCCATATAGATGAGTAGAGGAGAAGGGTGGCAATCTTCAGCCTGAATATCGCCTATCCCTTCTTTTTGACTATCAATTTTATTAGACTGCTTTGCAAGCTTATAAAGTTGTATATTGTTGTACCTTTGCACAAGCGTATCATTTGGTTAACTGGATATATATATATATATATATATATATATATATATATAAGTTATGTTATTTTTCATAGCTTCTATCAACCTCTCTGGACTACCTTTTAGTTTATGCAGTAGTTCATGGTTTTCCCTTTTAGTTTTGGTCGTAGAAAATATATTTTATATTGTCAGTTTAAAGCAGTGGACAAGTATCATTTTGTCATATGCATTGAACTAATTGATATTCATATTTTCTGAATGAGGTTCTGCACATTTATGCATAAGTGTGTCAAGTGTGAGGCATTGATGCCAAAAAGTTGTATCTTGGTGTTTTTGAAATAGGAGTATCCATTTACCACATATTTTGTCCAACATTTAATTATTGGGCATTACCAGTGGTGAAGAGAATACAATTTTATCATGTGCATAGAAATACAAGGACATAACTATGGTACAAGTGCCACACAAACAATTGGACCTTTAGTTCACTAATTCACATACACCTTTTTTAGCTTAGGGTTTAGTAGTCTTTATGTTTAAAAGCATGTTAGATTGTTAGATTTTTTGTTTTAGGTCTTGCTTTGTTTCTTTTGTTTCTGAGTTTTTGGGTTAGGGTTCATCAGGCATGTTTGCATACTTATGATCCTGCATGTGTATGTAGACTTATAGTATGCGTACACAGGCCTTTGTATGCGCACGCACACTCGTGACTAGAAACCCTAATTCAAGTTTTCTGCTTCTGTTTCTTTATTTCTTTCATAAGATATGCTTCTGTTTTGTCCCTATTTTATGTATTTGAGTTTGTCTCTCTATTTGTTTGTTTCTTTGTCTTTAATATACTTATTTAGGGTTCTCTTCATTTCTTGCTTTGATACCATGAACATGCATTAATATGATCATGCATTGATGCCATAGTTGTTGTGATGCAGTAAGGTAAATGAGGTAAGTCATGCATTGACATGAACATGCATTTTGGGTGATGAACATAATGAACATGTTTGTTTGCTGTTTGGATACTATGCTTAGGTGTTTGATTTATGTTTGATGTCAATATCTTGCTGCCGTGCTTATGGTTTCTGCCATGTTTGTTTAATGCTTTGGATAGATGTATGCTAGATTTGGTGTGAGATAATATGATAGATGTATGTTAGGGTTTTGGGATGATTGATGCTATGTTGTATGCTTAGATGTATGCTAGTGTGTGTGTGAGTCTAGAATGCAATCTTGAATGTGCCTTTAATAGGATTAAGACGTAAGACACAATGACTAGAAGGCGACCCAAGGGTTGGGCGATTTTGGGTGCCTAACACCTTCCCAAGACCGTACCTAAACTCTGAACTCATACTCTAGTAGTACAACTTAGTCCTTCCACGTAAAGGCACTATTAAATGGTTCCTAGACTTAATCTAGGTGGCGACTCCAATCTTTTCTTTGCCCTAGTCCACTTGGCCGAGGCGAACTCCCTTTTAGGAGAAAACCGCTGCACCCATAGTAACATCAAAATTAAAGTAAATGAATATGTAAAGTTAAAACTGCCTAAAATTAATTTGTAAAGCCATTACATTTATATATTTAATATTGTAAAAAATTAAAGGTAAAAATAAATATGAAAAAGACTAATTATGTGGCCAACGACCTAGTGATGAGATGGCTCAATAGGAGTATAGCAATAATAAATGCTACATTTCAAATTTTAGATATACAAGTTAACAAGTGTGCTTTTAATTTATAGATTTGATTTTAGAGGTGGATCAAGGAGTTGCCTACCTATCACTTGCCCTTCGCTTCCTAATTCCTATCCTATCATGTACATGTATATTATTATATTACTAATAATAACGGTTTTATCATAAACTTATAAAATATATATTTTATTTGAAAAACAATAACAAAATAAATAATTATTATAAACAAAGGAATAAATTATTTTGGTGTAACAAACAAAAGTAAATAAGTAAATAAATAGATATTACTACATAATTTTGGATTTGTAGTGAATGTGATGAATGGATCAGGATTACTTGCCCATCTACATATAGCCATGGCATCTTGATAGTTTTTTTACCATTTATCTTGGTCCCTGTAACAACAATATCATGCACATTCTTGTACAATTCTACTATTAATTGTGGTTGTTATTATACCAACAAAAACAAAATATATATCCTTCAATAGTTGTATATGCTTCAATTATGAATTGTTGGAAGAGTCGACCACCACGGAGTATTGTTTGTCCTTCATTTCATCATTGCTAAATCCTATATGCATAAACTCATAAGTTCATTATTTGTTTTAATATTAAAGTACTTCCCACGTTCTTGTGACTCTTACTCTAATATTTCAATCGTCTTTTTCTTCGTTGATTTTATCCAAGAGGTTATATCTTTGATTTTGTCAATCCATTTTGATAAAATAATATAAACAAATAAAAATTGCGAAATAGGAACAGAGAAATTAGCATTTATCTATAAACAAAAGAAACACAAATTCTATATATGAAAATTCAAATGCTACTAAAATTAGGTTTTTTTTTCTTTTTTTTTTGGGGAGGGGTGGGGAGGGGGGGGGGGGGGGGGGGGGGAGGGGGTGTCTGAATCCTAAATATAGTTGCTTCTTGAGATTTGGGGGAAGGGGAAGCACATTTTTTTAGGGTAGGGTGCACCCAGTGGAACTTCAATCATAAAACACCGATCCCTGTAATATAAGTATGCAATACATAACAATTCTCAAAGCTTAAAAAAAAAAAAAGTACTACTATTAAATTTAATGATAAACAAAATAATAGAAAATTTAATGATGGCCCTTCAATAATAAAACACCATAATATAAGTATGCAATTCATAACAATTCTCAAAGTTATAAAAAAAAAAAAAGTACTGCTATTAAATTTAATGATATAAGAAATAATAGAAAATTTAATGAGTGAGAAAAATCATGACTAGCCATATTTAATGTTTGATTAAAAAAAAGGAAAAAAGAAACACTAATGTATTATTAAACCGTAGATTTATATTGAGTTCTTGTTCATTCAATTGCTTTAAGGATGTGGGTTCCAGTTAACTCAACTGGTAAAGTCTCTGATGGTTGAATAAGAGATCTGGCGTTCAATCCTCGTCTACACCAAAAACTGATTGGTGTCTTGGTCTGATGACAAAGAGCAATCATCAGGAGCGGAGGCCATAAGTTGAAACTCTCTCAAAAAAAAAAAATTGCTTTAAGGATATATTCCTCAAAAAAAAAAAAAAAAAAAAAAATTGCTTTTAGGATATGTTCATTATTCATTGTAATTTTTATTAATTGATATATCAATATAAATCTTAAATTACATCTAAGTTAAATAAGAATTGCAATTTGACTATAACTCATTCATCACAAATCATGCACTACATATATTTAGTAGAATTGTGCGCTATATTTTTATTTAAATGAAAATGCTTTTTGTGTTTGTTTTTTACAATAACCATGGCTGACGAGGTTGCTGATAGTATGGATAGAATGAAATTGACGTTTGAGGAAGAAGAAATCATAACTATTTCTGATGAAGGACGAATGGAAGCCCTGGAGAGTTGTCAACTGAGTCTGATCGGGAAATTTTTAACATGCAAATCTTTTAATAAAATGGACGCGAAGAATACAATACAAAGGGCGTGGGGTCTGGATGAATCTCAACAGATTTTAGAAGTGGGGCCGAATCTGTTTCAATTCAAGTTTCAATCTGAATTTGAGATGGATAGGGTTGTGAGAGGGGGTCCTTGGTCGTTTGATAATCAACTCCTTATGCTACAACAATGGAAGAAAGGAATGACTGTAGGAAATATTTGAATGGAGAAAGCCTCGCTTTGGGTTCAGATCTGGGGGGTTTCGTTTGATATGATCTCTCCCCAGGTAGCAAAGGAAGTTGGAAGCAGACTGGGCGACGTTGAGGAGGTTAAAGGGAGAAAAAGGAAGGATGACATTAACTTCTTTTTACGAGTACAAGTTGCATTACCAATAACAAAACCCCTGAGAAGAGGTGGGTTTATTGCTGGTTCTGATGGCGAGCGTCATTGGGTGCATTTTAAATATGAAAGGCTTCCTATGTTCTGTCATTTTTGTGGGATATTAGGGCATGACCTAAAACACTGTGTAGCACATTATGCAGTGGAGAAAATGGTGGAAGCTTGGAGTATCCATACGGAGAGTTTCTTAAGGCAGTAAGGGGTCATGTAAGGGTCATGCCAAATCAAAATACCAGTCCCAAATCCAATCCGGAGGAGGGTAAGGGTAATGTTACAATAAATCCGGTGGTGGTTAACCAACTGAAGACGGTGGCTGTGATGGAGGAAAGTCCAGAAATTTCTAAGGCGGTGGATGAGGGGGAGGCCGTGAATCCAGGGGAGATAATTTCGCATTTGGAAGCTAACAAGGAGGGAAAGGATTCTACTGAGGTCACAAAAATCATGATAATAGATAAGGAAGATAATGATTTGCCCAAGAATCTCGGTGATGCCATTTTTTTAGCGGATGAGGGAAGGAAAAATCGCATGTCAGATGCAGTTGACAATCACGTGCTCCTTAATGATCTCAAGACTCCTACAATCTTGGAGGTTCCTGGGCCATCATTTGTTAAGCCCAAAAGCACGTGGACTAGGATAAATAGAATGGATTTTGGGCTTGGTGGTCTAGCTAGGGCCATTGAAATTTCTGGCTTGGGTAAACGTGAATTGAGTGATGGGGAAATTGGGCAGTATAAAGAACAGAGGAATAAAAGAAGTAAACAAGATGAGGTGGAAGGAAGTTTTGTTGATACATCGGCAGGGGTGAACAGCCACCCTTGCCGGGAGCAATGAGGCTAATTAGTTGGAACTGTCAAGGGCTTGGGAACCCTTGGATAGGTCAAAGCCTTCGAAAGCTTGTAAGGGAAAAAGATCCCACGATCTATTTCCTTATGGAGACTAGACTAGACAAGGATGGTTTTGAAAACTTGTATAGCAATCTACCTATTCAGAATAAGGATATTGTTAAACATCCTAATGCAGGTGGTGGGTTAGCTTTTTTGTGGAAAAACACTATTAAACTAGAGATCATTAATTATAATGTAAATCATGTATTGGCTCTTGTAACGGAGGATGGATTTAAATGGTATCTGACTAGGTTTTATGGGTGGCCGGAGGCACAACAGAAGGAAAAATCATGGCAATTACTACAATATTTGAAGACATTTGTAGAGGGTCCGTGGATGGTCATTGGAGATTTTAATGCATTCCTACATGCATCGGAGAAGCAAAGGACAAGACCGCCTCAATATGCGCAGGTTGAAGCTTTTCGAGAGGCATTGGATTCTTGTCAACTTCAAGATCTGGGTTACAAGGGATATCCGTTTACTTGGAGCAATAAGAGGCCAGGTGATGCAAATACAAAAGTTAGACTGGACAGAGGAGTTGCAAATGAAGAGTGGAGAGTGAAATTTCAAATGAGCACAATTACTCATCTACCAACACATGCTTTAGATCACCTATCAATTATGTTGCAAGTCCAATCTTTTCAGCAGCAAAGACAACAGCGTGGAAGGTCTTTTAAATTTGAGGAAGCATGATTACACTCTAATGAGTGTGAAGAAGTTGTTCCAGAGGCGTGGGGAAGGTCTGTGGATGAATCAAATGGGCTACTATCTATTAAAAATAAAATTCAGGCATGTGGGCTAGAATTGTCAAGTTGGGGTTCGGCCAGACCTGATGAGGCAGCCATAAAGGAGCTTCAAAAATGGCTAGACAGGTTGAATGAAGCCGAAAATACTGAAGAAAATGAAGCTGAATTCCTAGATGTGAGCAAACAAATGGATGATCTGTTACAAAAACAAGAAATTTACTAAGCACAAAGGTCTAGAATTTTATGGATGAAGCATGGGGATGGGAATACAAAGTTTTTCCACTCTAAAGCAACACAAAGGAGGAAGAAAAATCACGTAAGTGGTATACAAAATTCATAAGGGCAGTGGGTGGAGGAGTTAGAGGAGGTTGTTGAAATAGCTTCAGATTATTTTGACAATCTTTTTGGTGTAGGTGTAGCTAATCAAATGGAGGAATGTCTGAATGCAATTCCAAATAAAGTGACTAATAACATGCAGGAGGTCTTGTTGGGTGAGTTTACTGCTAAGGAAGTTAAGGTGGCTCTGTTCCAAATGGGACCTACAAAGGCTCTAGGACCTGATGGTATGAATGCTCTATTCTATTAGAAATTTTGGCACATTGTGGGTGATGATGTAGTTTCTGTTGTTTTGGATTTTTTAAATTATGGAAATATGCTACCTGAGATAAATCACACAAACATTGTACTTATTCCTAAAGTGAAAAATCCATAGAAAATGTCTGAGTTTAAACTTATTAGTCTATGTAATGTGATTTATAAAATTATTTCCAAAGTACTAACAAATAGATTGAAACAGGTACTTCCAGATATTATCTCCCCTACCCAGAGTGCTTTTGTTCTGGGTAGATTGATCACAGATAACGTTTTGGTGGCTTATGAGACTATACGTACCATGCATGTGAGGAAGAAGGGTAAGAAAGGGACTATGGCATTGAAGCTAGATATTAGCAAGGCGTATGACTAGGTTGAATGGCCATTCTTGCAAAAAATTATGGAGAAGATGGGTTTCCCAACAAGGTGGATAGAAAGAGTGATGAGCTGTGTTACTACTCCATCTTTTTCTATTTTGGTGAACGGAAAAACTCATGGCATGATACATCCGTTTAGAGGAATACATCAAGGAGATCCATTGTCACTATACCTGTTTCTTGTTAAGTGCTGAATTGATGAGGTGATAATAGCTAAATTCGAGGTTAGCTAAGCCTCCTGGGATGAATGAAAGAATGGAGAAGAAGAATAGAGTAACAGAAAGAAGAATAGAATAACAGAAAGAATATTGAGCTTTACTGCATTGATGCCTCTTATGGTTACATCCTCTCATCCTTATACCCCAATTCTCTTTGGTAAATGACTGCACATGGCTATGCTTACAGCTGTGTAACTAACTCACACTCTAGCTGTCCTAGCTGTCACAACTAACTTCACTAACCTTCACACCTGATTCGGGTACAAGCATCCCTATAGCCTTATTGTAGTTCCTACATACTTACCTTTGCTATTTTAGCTAATTAGGTACCTTAGCAGGCAGCCAAGCACTTAACCAATTAAAATAGCAATGGTCATTACATTTAGCAATCCTCCTAATTAAAACTCCTAACAATACCTCCCTCTTTAAAAGACCTTGCCCACAAGGTGAGGGAACCTCTGCTGCATCACATATAAGTTCTCCCAAGTGGCATCATCAACACCTTCTCCTTGCCACCGAACTAGGACTTGAGTGATGGTCCTATTTCGAAGCTGGTGTGACCTTTCCTGCAGCACAGCTACAGGCTCTGTGATGACTGCCCCTTCCATATCAGTAGGTGGTAGAGTGGTAATTGAAACCACATGTTGACCCAACTTAGCTTTCAAGCAAGATACATGGAAGGTGGGATGAATTTTAGAATTTGGAGGTAAATCCAATTTATATGACACCTCTCCAACCTTCTGCAAAATCTGGAATGGTCCATAGAACTTAGGAGCTAATTTCTTCAACTGATGGTGCTTAAGGGACTTCTGTTTGTAAGGTTGGAGCCTCAGGAACACCCAATCCCCCACAGAGAAGCTTCTCTCAGTCCTCTGCCTGTCAGAATATAGCTTCATTCTGTTTAGTGCTGCTACCAAATTATGCCTTAGTAAGGAAGTCAATTGCTGTCTAGTCCTCAAATGAGCATCCACTCCTTCAATTTTTGTTGTACCAGCAATGTAGTCCATCAATCGTGGAGGAGGGTAGCCATACACTGCTTCAAAAGGAGTGAGCTTGAGTGAGGTGTGGAAGTTGGTATTAAACCAATACTCAGCAAGTGGCAACCACTCCACCCAAGTGGCTGGTCTGTCAGCTGCAAAAGCTCTCAGATAGTGTTCAAGACTCTTGTTCACAACCTCTGTTTGGCCATCTGTCTGGGGATGATATGCTGAGGACATTGCCAATTGAATGCCCTGAAGTTTCATCAGTTCTTGCCAAAAGTGAGAAGTGAAAACAGGGTCCCTGTCACTCACAATTGAAGTAGGCATCCCATGCAATTTAAACACATGTTGCAGATACAAGTTTGCCACTTTAGAAGCAGTGTAGGGATGTGACAAGGCTATGAAGTGAACAAACTTTGTGAACCTGTCCACCACTACCATCACCACTTCCTTCATCTGAGATTTTGGCAAGCCTTCAACAAAATCCATGCTCACAGCCACCCAAGGTCTCTCTGGGATAGGCAAGGGCTGTAGTAGACCTGTTGGATGACATGTTTCATGCTTGAGTCTTTGACAAGTGTCACACTCCCTAACATATTTCCTCACATCTGACTTCAATCCGGGCCAATAGAAGTCCCTTTGAACCCTGTGCAAAGTTTTAAGGACCCCAAAATGTCCCCCCCATGGTCCATCATGTACCTGCTGCAGAATAGCTGTTTTTAAGGCTTCACATGACCCCACATACATCCTGCCTTTATACAACAGCAGCCCATTGTGCATACTAAATCCCTTAGGACCCTCCTTCCCTGTTTGAAAAGCTTCCAAAATACTCATAACATGGGAATCAGTAGCATAACTGGATTTAAGTTGAGCTAACCAGTCAGGAGTAGGGAAAGAAATCATACACAAAACCCCATTTTGAGATGAGACTTCATCACTAGGGACCTGTTTGGACAAAGCATCAGCTACTACATTTTCTTTACCCTTCTTATATTCCACAATAAAGGCATACCCTAGCAGCTTGGTGATCCACTTTTGTTGGGCTGGTGTACCAATTTTCTGTTCCAAAATATACTTGAGGCTCTGCTGGTATGTCCTTACCAGAAAAGAGTTTCCAACCAGGTATGGCCTCCACCTTTGCACAACAGTGACCAAGGCTAGCAGTTCCTTTTCATAAGTTGATAAAGCTAAACTCCTGCCTTTAAGAGCCTGGCTGTGAAATGCTATAGCTCTCCCTTCCTGCATTAACATAGCTCCCAACCCAACACCTGAAGCATCACACTCCACCACAAATAGTTTATCAAAGTTTGGAAGAGCTAAGACAGGTGGATTGGACATAGCAGACTTGAGATTCTGGAATGCCATCTCAGCTTCTTCAGTCCAAGCAAAAGAATCTTTTCTCAAAAGGGCTGTCAGTGGTGCTGCAATCTGCCCATATCCTCTCACAAATTTCCTGTAATACCCTATGAGACCTAGGAATCCCCTCAAGGCCTTAACATCTTTGGAGTAGGCCATTGTTGCATTGCCATTGTTTTCCTAGGATCTGTCCTTACTCCCTCACCAGAAATCAAGTGGCCCAAGTACTCCACCTCTTCACAAGCAAAGACACACTTGGATTTCTTTGCAAATAACTTCTCCTTAGTTAACACCTCCAATACAGTTTTGAGATGAGAAACATGTTCAACCAGGGACTTGCTATACACCAGAATGTCATCAAAAAACACAAGAACAAACCTTCTAAGGTAGGGTCTAAACACTTGATTCATTAGGGACTGGAATGTTGAAGGAGCATTAGTGAGTCCAAAGGGCATAACCAGAAATTCATAATGCCCCTCATGAGTCCTAAAGGCTGTCTTAGGAATGTCTTCCTCACTCATCCTAATCTGATGATATCCCGACCTTAAGTCAAGTTTAGAAAATATGCAAGCACCATTCAGCTCATCAAGCAATTCATCAATAACAGGTATTGGAAACTTATCCTTAATGGTATTCAAGTTAAGCTGTCTATAATCAATGCACATACGCCAAGAACCATCTGCCTTCCTCACCAACAAAACAGGAGATGAAAAGGGACTGCAACTATTCCTTATAGATCCAGCATTCAACAATTCCTTAACTATTTTTTCTATCTCATTCTTTTGATAAAAAGGATACCTGTATGGCCTCTGGCAGACTGGTTGAACTCCATCTTTAAGGGTGATATGATGTTCATGACCCCTGAGAGGAGGCAGGCCTAGTGGAGTATCAAAAACATGAGAAAAATCTTGCAGTAGATCAGTTACTGCCACAGGTAATGCAGCCTGTTTCTCCAGTGATGAAGTGTTTGAAATATGAACCACCAGACCCTTTTTGATTGGGGTTTTAAGAAATTGGTCACCATCAATGAGATGTGAATCAGTTTGCTTCAATCCTTGCAGCTTGATGTTGTGCCCTTGATGACAGAATCCCATAGTTAAGAATTGGAAATTCCATTGAATATCACCCAATGTAGTTAGCCACTGTGTTCCTAGCACCACATCACATCCTCCAAGTGGTAACACATGGAATTGAATAGAAAACTCCCTGCCCTGCAAGCAAACTGGTACTTGATCACAAAATCCCTTAGTCCTGATCAAGGCACCATTGGCTACCTTGACCTCCAGTGTCTGTGATTGGTCAACTGCTAATTTCAGTCCAGGGACTAAGGCTGCATCAATGAAGTTATGGGTGCTGCCTGTGTCAAGCAACACTACCATACTTACTCCATTGATTTTACCCCTAATCCTCATAGTACCAGGCGTGGGGTTACCAATTAAAGCATATAAGGTTATCTGAACCTCCTCAGGATTGCTATTAGTGTCTTCTTTTTCAACCATTGAACTTCCCAGGTCTTCTTCCAACTCAGTAATCTTGACACCCGACTGTGGATCAAGTCCCAAATCAATTCCCTCAAGCAGAAATATCTTGGCACTTTTACATTTATGACCAGGACTCCATTTATCATCACAATTATAACATAATCCCTTCTTTTTCCTATCTTCCATTTGAGCAGGAGAGATTCTTTTAATTGGAATTCTAGACTTGGCCTCTAAAAATGTGTTGACTCTAGGAGGACCCAAAATAGATGGCTTACCCGATTCTTGTTGGATTCTAGAACTCCTTTTGCAACTGCTCCAATACTCCTCTTGAATCTTAGCCAAACCAAAGGCTGCATTCAATGATGGTGGATTTAACATTCTCACAGGCAAACGAATTTCATCTCTCAAACCACTTAAGAAGCAACTCATCTTTTGTGTTGATGATAAGCCTTTGATTCGATTTGATAAGGCCTCAAATTCAGCTTTGTAAACAGCTACTGTTGAGGTCTGTTTCAACCTGGTAAGGGCCTCCATTGGATCATCATATGGTGTTGATCCAAATCTGACATACAAGGCTTGTACCATACCCTCCCAGTTACAGAAAATTCCAGCATCCTCTGCGTCCTGGAACCACACCAGAGCTTCTTGGTCCATGTGAAAGGAAGCCACCAAAAGTTTCTCCATAGCTGGAGTTTGGTAATAGGCAAAATACTGATTAGCTTTGTAAACCCAGCTAGCTAGGATCATCACCTGAGAAGCGAGGAAAATCAAGCCTAACAGGTTTGCCAAGGGTCATTGTTGAGGAATTAGGAATTGTAGATGAAGGTTCCTGTGATCTATTGTCATCCGTGTTCAACTTCTGAAGAATTGAAATAAGATGTTGGTTCATCTCATTCATTGTTCTGGTATGAATCTCTTGAATCTTTTGAATTTCCTGGATGCTTTTGCCATGATGATCAGAAGTAGCTCGAAGAGAAGAAATAGCTTCATTAGTGGCTGCCATGGCAGCTGTTGATCGTGTCTCAGCCATTAGTCACAGAATCTCTGCTCTGATACCAATTGTTAAGTGCTGAATTGATGAGGTGATAATAGCTAAATTCGAGGTTAGCTAAGCCTCCTGGGATGAATGAAAGAATGGAGAAGAAGAATAGAGTAACAGAAAGAAGAATAGAATAACAGAAAGAATATTGAGCTTTACTGCATTGATGCCTCTTATGGTTACATCCTCTCATCCTTATACCCCAATTCTCTTTGGTAAATGACTGCACATGGCTGTGCTTACAGCTATGTAACTAACTCACACTCCAACTGTCCTAGCTGTCACAACTAACTTCACTAACCTTCACACCTGATTCGGGTACAAGCATCCCTATAGCCTTATTGTAGTTCCTACATACTTACCTTTGCTATTTTAGCTAATTAGGTACCTTAGCAGGCATCCAAGCACTTAACCAATTAAAATAGCAATGGTCATTACATTTAGCAATCCTCCTAATTAAAACTCCTAACATTTCTTTTATGTGAAGAAGGCTTCACGGCTTTGTGGCTAAAGCTAAACTAGAAAGGAGGATTAGAGGTGTGTCAATTTGTAGAGAAGCTCCCAGGGTTACTAATTTATTATTTGCAGATGATTCTTTGCTGTTTTGTCAAGCAACACCAAAGGAAGGGGAAGTGGCAACATAAATTCTTCAAACTTATGAACAAGCTTCAGGTCAAAGTATTAATTTGGAGAAGTCTTCAGCTTTCTTCAGTAACAGTACTACAGATACTCAAAAATAACAAATGTTTCAGATTTTGGGGGTCAAGGAGGTGGTGAAGTTTGAATCCTATCTACGGCTGCCAACTTTGATTGGAAGGGATAAATATCACATTTTTGCTTATTTGAAGGATAGAATATGGAAAAAATTGCAAGGATGGAAAGGTATGCTTTTATCTAGAGCTGGCAAAGAAATTCTTATAAAGGTTGTAGCTCAATCTATACCCACATATACGATGAGTGTATTTCTACTCCCTTTGAAATTGTGTGATGAATTGAATAATTTGTGTGCTAAGTTTTGGTGGGGACAAGTAGGCAATGAAAGAAAAATTCATTGGAAGAGTTGGGATAAATTATCAACTTCTAAAATGGAGGGTGGTATGGGATTCTGAGATCTAAGAGCATTTAATTTAGCTATGTTGGCTAAACAAGGGTGGAGGATGATTCAAGGTAATGATTCTTTATTACATAAGTGTTTCAAAAAGCGGTATTTTCCCCGATCATCTTTCCTTGATGCTAAGGAATCACCAGGTTGCTCTCATGTTTGGAGGAGTTTGGTGGCTGTCTCGCCTATTCTAAAAGCTGGATATTGTTAGAGGGTCGACAATGGGAGCTCTATTAGGGTGCTTGGAGATAGGTGGATCCCAAATCATCCTACAAATAAGGTATTACATCCTAACCATGATTTATTGGGCGAGATGGCTGTATCAGATTTGATTAACCCAGAGATACATGTGTGGAGGAGTGAATTGATTCATTCAATTTTCCATCAGGATGATGCTGAAGCAATATGTAGAATTCAACTTAGCAGAAGACACGTGGCTGATTCTATTATCTGGAGCTATAATAAATGGGAATTTTTCTGTTAAGTCAACTTACAAGGTAGCAAGGAGGATACAAGGGGAGGATAGCACCGAATCATCAACTAGTAGTGCAGGTAAGAAGATATGGAAAGCTTTGTGGAATCTCAACATCCCTAAAAAAATTAAAGTATTCGGTTGGAGGGCTTGTACTAACATATTGCCTACAAGAGCTAATCTAGTGTGGAGAAAAGTATTATCTGATGATAAATGTCCAATTTGCCTAAAGGAGTCCAAGAATACAATCCATGCAATATGGGAATGTGCTGCGGTACAAGATATTTGGGCAGGAAGCTGTCAAAAATTGCAGAAAAGAAGTTCAGGTGTAACTGATGTGATGCAGCTCATGAAGTATCTCATTGATAGGTTGACGAGAGGGGAGTTGGAGCTGTTCTGGATTTAGGCTTGGCTTACATGGAACCAGCGGAACTGTGTGGTGTTTGGTGGTAATCTAATGGACTTGAGGAACCTGAATAAGAGAGCAAAGGAGTATTTGACAGATTACAGAATAGCCCAAGTGTGGCTGACTGTGACACGGACGGAGCAATAGTGTAGCACAACTTGGCAACCTCCACCATCATCAGCTTATAAAGTAAATTTTGATGCAGCTATTTTTGCAGACCTGGACAGAACTGGAGTGGGAGCAGTTTTGGTTATGAGAGAGTAGTCATGTTGTTAGGGGGAGAGCTAGTCTAGTGATAGAGGGAGAGTGTTTTTTTTTTTAAATATTGATAGGCCAAAAACGTATTGACCCCTTGTGATAAATTAATTGATTAATTAGCCAAGTTTATTAATTAATCAAATTAACATGCAAAGCGTGTGGTAGCACAAACAAATCACCAATAAAACTAAGTATGCAACGGAAATTAAATTGACACGGTGATTTGTTTTCGAAAACCTACACAGCAAAATCCCCACCGGGTGATTTTAAGGTCACCACTCTTGAGAATTCACTATTATCACAACAAGCTGTTACAAGTAAAGGAATTCCAATACCTTATACCAACTTATAGTTGAACCCTTACCACAATACCTAATTGGACTTGTTCTGTAGTGATAATCTCTCCTTTTGATGCGCGGCTCCCAGTATGTGACTAATCAATTGCGCAGATCCCAGTACGCGACTTCAATCACCAACTAGAGAAGGTTGTTGGCTGCAAAATTCTTCAGTTCATCCAGACGATGAAGATCAAGAAGTTGCTTGGTTACAAAACCCTATGGTGTACAAACATAGCAGCTTTTTCACAAGAAAGATGAACTAGGGCAAATTCTGTCTCCGGTCACAATTTGCATAAACAAACTTTTCTCAACACTTGTGCAAGTTGTGTCAACTTTGACGGCCCTTAAAATAATCCTTTTATATGTTTAGGGTTGTGACAAAAGAAAGCCCAAACATACATTCACGGATTGGATGAAAAACAAACTTGAAAATTTGAGTTTCATAAACCTCGACAGATACCCTATCTGTTAAGCTGCTGTCGAGCCACCGGCTGAGACAGCTCTTCAAGGCTCGATAGATGCTAGCTATCGAGCTATGTCGAGCTTTAATGACAAGCACTTTTCACTCTTAAATATTAGACAGACTTGCATGGCTTTAACACTTGGACTTGAAACCTTGTTTCTTGAAGTATTAAACACATCATAGATCTACCCAAATACAAGTAAAGTGCGTTTTGTCAAAGGATTAGCCAATTACATAAAATAGTGACATATGTTCCTAACATGTGAACCACATATATCCTAACAATCTCCCTCTTTGGCAATCCGTGATAAAACTACAACAAACAAATGAATATATGAGAGAAGTCATAAATTACTTAACTCATATTCACTTGTTGAATACAATAAAATTTATCCTAACACAAACTCTTGAAAAACTTTAGAAGAAGAGAGTTCATGGCAAGAAAGACTTTGACAACCTGTATCTCTGAAACACTTTAAACAAAACTCATCAAGGCATCTTTGTGTGAAACAGAAATAATAAATTGCATACATGTAATAAGAAGCATGTGCATAAAGAGAGAAAAGAAATAACACATGTAAGGGTAGGTGAAAGAAAAACATACATCAATATATAAAGCATATAAGTACAATGTATGTCAAAATGGTCACAAGACCCATGTACAAAATATAAATGTATCTAAAGTAGAGAAAAGAAAAAGATACAAATAATCCTTACTACATCCCTCAAAATCAACACTCACCCTAACAAAAATCTCATATACTAACTCTCTCCCTAAGTATGATTACTCTCATATCTAAAACTACTCCCCCCTTTTTGTCACGAGTGACAAAGGATAAGAGTGTCAAGTAGACAACTCATCTGCACTGGAAGAGCAAGCATCTCCATCATCCTCATCATCAGAAGCAATAGCATCATCCTCATCCTCATCCTCAAAAGCCTTTGGAAAAGGTGGAAAAGAATCAACGAAGCCACCTATGACCGCCTGGCATCATGCAATACGACCAACACGGGTGTTCACTTGACACAACTCATCACTGAAAGTGTCGAGGCGAGCATCCATGCATTGAAGCTGCGCCATGATGTCCTCGAGAGTCACACCGCTCGTAGAAGAGGAAGGAGTGGATGTGGATGGAGCTGAATGAGTGGGAGGAGCTGCTAACCTGGACTACCTCGACCGAAACTGCGCCTCACTCCGTTTAACGGTAACGGCGTCTATAGCACACATGTAAGCGAAGTGGTCGGACATGGGAAAGGGAATAGAAAATGGAGTAAAATCTTCGTGATAGCCGAAGGGAAAATGAGCTTATCACGAGTTGTCAAATCCTTATGTACATCTATGATAGAAAGAATGAAATGAGAAGGAAAATTTATACTAAGATGCTCAAGAAGGGAAAGCAAAAACTGAGCACAGGGCTCTGTGATATAGTTATAGTGAGATAGGGGATGAAGAACAAAAGTCATAACCATGTTCAAAAATAGAGGGCCTTTTGTAAAGCCCGAACAGTAAGTGACCTAACGCTCACCCCAATCAGAAGGGCGCTTACAGAAAGCAGAAATGAGCTCGTCTTTAGACACAGTCTTAAGACGATCACAACTAGGGTAGTCAAGAAACTCTACCCTGGGGAGACGGAGCACATCAGAGACAATCTCCGGTGTAACAACAATGCGCGTACCTCGAATGCGAGTAATGAAGAGAGGTACTGAAAAATCAAATCCATGCATGTTGGAGTAAAAATCCTAGATCAGCACGGATGGCCATGTGACCGGGGCGTCACATAGTAGCCCCCATCCTCTACTGTAGATGACAGTGGGAAGGTCAGTGTCAAAAAAGTTTGACAAGATGACTTGGCGTTCAAAATGAATGCCTCATCGAGAAAAGTTCTCAAAGAAGTCCGATTTGGCCTTCCCGTCTTGGAACCAGACGTGAGAGGGAGTAGGATCAGAAGAAGTGGATGCCCTAGAACGAAGAGGGTTCTGGACGGAGTAGATTTGCGTATGGGTGCCATAGACATAGACTAACAAAAATAGAAAAGAGAGAGAGAGAGAGAGACAGAGACAGAGAGAGAGAGAGAGAGAGAGATAGAAAAGTCAGAAAAGTCCCAAGTAGTTCAAATATATCAAAATATATTGAAAAGAAAGAACGTATGCATGGAATGCATGAGCATGTGACATGCAATAGAAAAAGTATCATGGGCTCAGCCCAATCCAATCTTACCAGCACACAATCAGTTGCACAGATACAACACACATCTAAATGCATAAGAATATTGTTATAATGCAAATGAAATGCAATGCATGAGGTTTTAAACTCATTTTGACAAAACCCATCCCAAAAATTGAGCAAAATTAAATTTATTTTGAAAAATCCCAAAACTTCCCAAAAATCCCAAAAGTTAGGTCAAAACATGAAATACATGATGAATGAGAGGGATAAAGATCATGCCAGAAGAGAGAAGACAATCTTTAGGCCATAAAGCTCTTGGGAAAGAAGTTTAGAGAGTGAAAAGTGTGTTTGGGAGATGAAGGGATCGATATCAGTCAAGAGAGATCGAGGAAAGTAGATTTGAAACCGTGAAGAACGTTTTTATAGAAAACTCATCAAGCTCAATTGATCGAGATATGTCAAGGAGCTATCGAGCTTTAAAATGCGTGTTTTTAGCTGTTGAGCCAGCTATCAAGGATCTGTCAAGGATCAAACAACAGAATTGTTTACAATGAAGCTCAATGGATCGAGGTAGTTGTCGAGAAGCTATCGAGGATCCAGAAAGTTTGTCGATTGATCGACCTAGCTATCGAGAGGTGTCAAAATTATGATAAAAAATCGTCTGAAGAACTCGATAGATAAGTCAGGTGTCAAGTGGTGTCAAGGAGCTGTCAAGATTGCTTGAAAATAGTTTTTCAAGAAGGGAAAAACATAGATATGAATGCAATCAAGCATGCAACTCAACCAAGGATCCAAACAACACTGTAATCTCTCAAAATCATCTCTCAACAACAAATGTTAAGCACATAGATCCCATAACACACATACACACTAAACAAGTCTAACAAATTTTATATTTCAAAAACAAGTCAAGATAATTTAGTGAGCATACATTAAGACATGTAAACCTTGTGATGGCCAAATCACATTGTACCTGCACATGTATCAAGAACAGTAAAGAATATTGCGTGTTGTGTGTGAAAAACATCTCAAGATTGCAAAGGTGTCTACATGTTATGACGATTTGAGATATGAGAAAATCATTTTAACTCACACACAATCATAATTGTTTAATGGGGACTATCACCTTCGAGGTACATCCTATAACTCCCACATCTTCTAGAATACACACTTACAATCAAATTTAAAAGCATTTTGATCTTTTTGCTTTTTATTTTTCTTTGCATATATTTCTTTCAAGCAAACCATGCATGGGCATATAAGAGATAGAAAAGAAATACCCAATTATGTTAAGCATTTGACATTCCAATTTTGCTATGCCGAAGCACTCAAATGTCATTTCGTGATTGGCGGGCAACAGTGGTGAGATGGTTATTTATACCTTTCTCTTAGGATTTTCTAGTTCTTCCCGTCAAAATGAGTGATATGAGTGTTAAGTACAAAAGATAACTTAATCTTACTTATCATACACATGAGCCACAAAGCTCACTTGCTTAGTTGTGCGTAGAGATGCTCATCTAAGTTGCAAAAGACACAAAGTTTAGAAAAATTTGTTTCAATGGCCATCCAAGGTACACAAGTATCAATGTACACAAAACACACATTGTTTTTGTATTTCTCTGATTTTTCAATTTTTTTTAATAGAAAACAAAATAAACAAAACTGAAAACAAACAAACAAAAACATGTTAAACAAAGTAAAGCATAAAACTAGTCTGACTCAAAACTTGAAAGCAAAATACACAAGTAATGCAAACACAAAAACAAAAAGAGAGAGAGAAAAAGTAATAGAATCACTTGGAGCCCATTTCCTTCCACACATTGGAAGAACCTTTCCTTTGAGTAAACCCTTGAACCGGTGGTGAGGGGGAAGAATTGAAACCATTCAAGTTCGAAAGGAACATAAGGGCTTTGAAAAGATCTCCAAGGGGAGCCAAAGAGGATGGAAACTGATTCTGGTTTCCTGATGCTATCATGTCGTTGCTCTGTTGAGTGGCTAACCACTTATAGCAATTAGGTTGAGTATGACCTGCAACTCCACAGTGATGACAGAGATGCTGCTTCTTCTGTTTAGGCTTTTGAGAGTTAGCCTTCTTAGCCCTACGATTTTTAACTTCTTTCTTATCAAGGGGGTGATACTAAGATAGATTTACCATTGTCTAAGTTCTCACTAGCCAATTCAGCTTTAACATCATTGTTCTCAATTTTAACATTATTAGCAGGAGGAACAAAAACAATAGTACTAGCAGAAGCAATACTAGAAGAAGAGAAATCATATCCTAGACCGGTTCGATCAGAAGCAGATTTCTGAATACTAAGCATCTCGTCAAGCTTTGCACTTGAAGCCCTCCCCAATTGAGCTCTAACTTGAAAAAGCTCCGCTTCAAGCTTCTTGGTCTTCTCAGCCAAGAAATTATTCTCAAACCTCAGTGCTCTAGTAGTCTGATTGGCTTCATCAAACTTTGTGGAAAGCTCTTCACGATCAAGCTACACACCACTGAGCTTTTTGGTGGCCAGCCAGTAAAGTTTCTCATGCTTCTCAGAAACCTTGTACAACTTCTCATAGGCTGTATGGATATTATCTTGATCATCCATCTTCTCAAACTTAGAGTCCACCAAGTCCTCTTCTTCATCCACATCTTCAACAATCCCCTTAGTAGGATTGATAGTGGCAGTGAAGGTATTCAGGATTCCGTCATCCTCATTGTCGAAATCATCCTTAGGCTCTGTGTCACTCAATGTAGCAGCAAGTGCCTTGCTCTTCCCAATGCTCTTGAGATATGTAGGACATTCCTATTTCATATGTCCAAAGCCTTGACACTCGAAGCACTTTGGTCCTAAGGGAACAGTGTACTGACCGCCATTCCTAGCATCCTTCTTCCCTTTGTCTTGGCTCTTGAACTGAGAAGAATTGGATTGCCAACGGTCCTTGTCGAAGCCCTTCCCATTTGCATTCTTCATGAACTTCTTGAATTGCCTGGTGATGTAGGACTTCATCTTAGAATCTTCATCGTCTAAAGACTCATCTGTGTCACTGCTCTTGGCCTTCAGTGCCATGCTCTTGCTCTTACCCGACTTACCAATTCTTGTTAAATCTAACTCATAGGTCTGCAACTTACCAACCAGCTTTGTTAGAGGAATCTTATCAATGTCCTTTGATTCCTCGATTGCGGTGATCTTGGCATGGAATCTCTCAGGTAGAGATCTGAGCATCTTTCTCACAATCTTGGGTTTAGGAATGGTTTCCTCAAGATTGAAGGTTGAGTTCACTATGTCCTTAAACTTGGCATAGAACTCATCGAATGACTCATCCTCCTCCATCTTGATCTCTTCAAAGCTTGTAGTGAGCCTCTGAAGTTTTGAATCCTTGATAGCCTTGGTTCCCTCATAGGTTGTCTGGAGAATGGTCCATACTTCCTTAGCAATTTCAGTGGAGGATATCTTCTTGAACTCCTCATTAGTGACCGCACTGAATAAAGCGTTCAATACCCTCCTGTTGAAGTTCGTCACCTTGATCTTAGCATCATCCCAATCGGCCGGCGCTTCCTTCGGCTTAGTCCAGCCTATCTCAATAGCTTGCCACACTTTCTCATCTAAAGACTGTAAGAAAGCTCTCATGTATACTTTCCAGTATGCATAGTTAGTGCCATCAAATAAAGGAGGTATAATTAGAGACTGTCCTCTATCCATGACAAACAGGGGTCAATGGATCACACAGCAAAGATTAACCTTAATCAGAGTATGCCTGCTCTGATACCACTTGATAGGCCAAAAACGTATTAACCCCTTGTGATAAATTAATTGATTAATTATCCAAGTTTATTAATTAATCAAATTAACATGCAAAGTGCGTGGTAGCACAAAAAAATCACCAATAAAACTAAGTATGCAACGGAAATTAAATTGACACAGTGATTTGTTTTCGAATGGGGAAAACCTACACGGCAAAAATCACACCGAGTGATTTTAAGGTCACCACTCCTGAGAATTCACTATTATCACAACAAGTGGTTACAAGTAAATGAATCCTAGTACTTTATACCAACCTACAGTTGAACCCTTACCCCAATAACCAATTGGACTTGTTCTGTAGTGACAATCTCTCCTTTTGATGCACGACTCTCAGTACGTGACTAACCAATTGCGCGGATCTTAGTACGCGGCTTCAATCACCAACTAGAGAAGGTTGTTGGTTGCAAAGTTCTTCAGTTTATCCAGACGATAAAGATCAAGAAGTTGCTTGGTTACAAAACCCTATGATGTACAAACACAGCAGCTTCTTCACAAGAAAGATGAATTATGGTAAATTCTGTCTCCGATCACAATTTGCATAAACAAACTTTGCTCAACACTTTTGCAACTTGTGTCACTTTTAATGGCCCTTAAAATAATATTTTTATATGTTTAGGGTTGTGAGAAAAGAAAGCCCAAACATACACTCACGGATTGGATGAAAAACAGACTCGAAAATCTGAGTTTCATAAACCTCGACAAATACCCTATCTGTTGAGCTGTTATCGAGCCATGGGCTGAGACAGCTCTTCAAGGCTCGATAGATGCTAGCCGTCGAGCTTTAATGATAGGCACTTTTCACACTTGAACCTTGGACAGACTTGCATGTCTTTAACACTTGGACTTGAAACCTTGTTTCTTGAAGTATTAAATACATCTTAGATCTACCCAAATACAAGTAAAGTGCATTTTGTCAAAAAATTAGCCAATTACATAAAATAGTGACATATGTTTCTAACATGTGAACCACATATGTCCTAACAAATATGTAGTGAGGTTTTTGATGTATAGTTCTCATTACATGTACCTTGGTCTTGTGACCTTTTACATACATTGTACTTCTTCTCTCTCTCTCTATATATATATGATGAAGTATGTTTTTCACCTTTATCTCACATGTTTTATTTCTGTTCTCTCTTTATACACGTGTTTCTAAATTTATATAACTTGTTTATATTTCACACTTAATGCATTGATGGATATTGTTTAAGTGTTTCAACTAAGATAGGTTGCAAGTCTTTCAAGCCATGATCTCTCTTCTTGCAAAGTTTTTCAAGAGTTCATTGTATAAGTTAGACTTATGTATTTTTTGTTAAAAAGAACTTAGACTTTACCCAGTAATTGGGACACCTATAGAACCTTCTGCCTGGATTGTTCTCTATCCAGGACACCACTAGAACTAGTTTAGTAGGGTAAGGGCAATAACACATGCGTGATGCTCTCCTCCTCAAACTTAACTCGAATGATGCTGAGCTTGATGCCATCCACCCTCCCTCTTTTTATCTTGGTTTGGAGTGAGTTTTGAGAGCTTCGTTCATGTGAGTAAGGTAGAGGCAACTCTATGAGTGATTTAGGGTCCTTCAAGTGTGTCTGGGTAAGGGGTGTGTGATGTAGTTGATGAGTGCGGTCACGTGGGGGGGGGGGGGTTGAGCGGTGGGAAGATGATGTGATTGGGCCACGTGGGCTTAAGTGGTATATGTAGGATTAGTATAATATTATTTAAATGGGTGGGCTTGACACATAAGCGCTCCGTTTGCCATGTATGACTTTCTATTAGTGGGTTGATGGCAGGAACCAAAATAAAAACGATTTTCTGTTTTTAGGGACTGAGGTAGGCGCAAAATCAATTTAGGGACCAAAATGAGATTAGGCTCAAAATATAGGAACCAAAAGTGTATTTTCGAAATTTTTTTTTTCTTTAGATTGAATAATGCCAAAAAAGGGAGATAATGCCAAAAAATACCAGTGGACCAGTGCACACCAGGCAGTTCCATTACCCTAAAACAAAAACAAAATATTGAAGAGATAGAGTAATAATACTAATAATCACACATTTCTCATTTCAAAATCACAGTACACATGGCCACATGATTAAAAATTGTGTTATTAAATCACAATTTTACAGTTTTAACTTTAAACAAAATTTCATAATTTTAACTATAATACGATTTCAAAAGAAGTTCGTATTGGATGTGCAATAAGATTTTCCGGATGAGATATGTCCTTCACAATTATACTAAAGAGCTAAGTTATGGGTAACAAAATTAACCCTAAACTTATGATTTACAAATCATCCAAATACATGTATTGCATTGTATTTAATATTATTATATATTTAAGTTTTTGCTATGTAAATAGTTTATTGACATAACAAAAGGTAGAATTTGACAATTTGTCTATTTTCTCTCTCTTTTTAGGTGCATTTGGATGCATTTATCTAATTATTTATTTGTTAAAAAAAAAAAATCTTTCTGGTAGGTGTGTTCGGAACTTTGGATGCATTAAGATGATTATTTATTTGTTGAAAAGAATTCAAATAAGGGTATCTTTTGAGTAACTTTTATCTATATAAATATATATATATATATATATATATATATATTTGAAAATAAACTTACGAAGCACAATCAACCCGTTCAAGTGATAATCAAGTGGTAATTACTCAACTACCAAAAAGAATTCATGATGGGGATAGTTATTAAGCTTGGACCAGCCTTGCTAGCTGAACAGATAACCTAGTGAATTAGGGCCTATTTGGTAAGAGACTTTTAGTAATATTGTTTGTATTTTTTGGAAATATATGTGGGTGAAAAAGTGTGTGAAAATACATGTAATGTTGTTTAAATACTGAAAACTGTTATTTTAACAATAGTAACAAACAGGCCCTTAGTACCTAAGATGGTTAGATTGTTTAATTAGACTATTCATGCAATTGAATCAATAGAGGATTTTATGCAATACATACTAGTTTTTTTTCATCCAGTTGGTTTCCTGACTTTGAAAAAAATTACCTTTATAGGTCAATTGTAGTATTGTTTTCTAAATGAGGAGCATAATGAAAATAAGAGATTTAATAATGAGATTGATGCTAGACTATTCAATAATGATAGAGTTACAAGTTTTATCCCTAATCATTATCCATGAGATTGGAGTTGTTACTGTTACGTAGAGTATGACTTTGGAGTATGAAATATGTTTTTATTTTTTTTATTCTTAAGATTTTAAGAAATGTAATATGATTTTATTTAGCAAAAACTTGATTGCAATACTATGAAATGCGTATGCTTTAATTTTATGTGTTCTAGTATTGTTACTTGTGAAACCAAGATTTTAAATTATATTAAGGACTAGTTTTTTGCACTTAATTTTAATTAGTAATTTAGGCATGCCTATCTTTCAATCTATATATTTATTTTATGGGTTTGGCTTACCTCAATTACTTTTTTAACTGAAATCTCCTTTTATTTTAACTAGTTGCGGACACACGCGTTGCGCGTGATAATTTTTTTTTTATGATAATGATATATATATATATATATATATATATATTGCAGATTTTATTAAAGATTAGTATTTGGAATAGAATGAGGAAATTTTATTGTAGATTTTATTTTTGAAACATAATTTCTACCATATTCGGTTGGCTAATTTGTACATTTCCAAGTCAATTGAGCACATTTTGCATGTTACATGTATTTCTTCGTTTCCATAAGGGTAAGGGCATTCACGATCCCAATGACCCACTCCATTTTTCTTGCATGCTTGGTTATTTGGGATGCAAAATGTGTTTGTTCCAAAAGTTGTATGTCGAAGGATTTGTTGATAGTTTCGCAGCAATAGTTTTCCATCTGGTTGGTTTAGAATTGATAATAGTAGTTGTATTCCCTCATCATTTGATTCGCATAATGGCGCAATTGCCAATCCATATTTTGCATTTTTGTCTCCTTCTATGTTGGCTTGACAAAAGGATTTCTTTTCCCACTTTAGTTTGATCTTGTACAAAATATTTGTGAGCTCCGGCCCAAAATAGTGCTTGTTTGTTTCTAGCCCTAAAGCATTGATGAATGAGTTTTCCTTCCTCCTTTCAAAGGAATAAAGAATTTTGGAGCAGTCCAGTTAGATTAATGTCATGAAGAACTTTTTTTTTTTTTTTTGCTAGCCGATTGAATAGCTTGCAGCTGTTTTTTGAAAACATAAACACATTTAGAAACTGATGTGCTTAAAAAAAATCAATTGGTGACAAAACATTTCAATTTTCATATACTAAGGATGACACATGAACATTGTTATCATCACAATTGCAATATTGGATCTATGAAGTCAATTTTTTTTAAAAAAAATATAACAATGACTCTAAAATTGTGCACGACTTCATTGTATAAAGTTAATAAAAAGAGAAAATATAAGACTAAAATATTTTGTGCCACAATTTTGGATGTTGTAGATTGTGATTAGTAGAGAAAAATAGGAAACTTGACGTTGCCTAAAAATTTTGGCGATTGTCTTCCCACATTGGAAAATATTTTGACCAATAATTCTGTAGGTAATTCATGTTGCATGCGCATTTTGTGATTGTGTAAAGAGTATTTTTGATATTTTTGGTTTGTATTTTTGAAGTTGTTTAGGATTGTAATTTATAGTATTTTTCTAGCTTTATGATGAGTGAACTGTTTTAATTATTTTATTCATAATTTTCATTGTTTAGTTATAAATATGTAAATTAAAGCATAAGAATATGTAAATGCAAAGTTAAACATAAATTTATTACCATCCATGATAAATATGTATAGACAATTTTTGCATTTTTTGATTGTTGCATAAATTATTATTTAATTGTCTAGTTATAAATATCTAAAATAAGTAGATGAACTTTTTCAAAAAAAAAAAAAAAATTTAAATAGATGAATATGTAAAATCCTCTCACACGTTATTCTTACAACCAAAGAAGGTGCCATTTCACTCATTTGTTTACTACATGACTGATGGTCTTGGGATGTGGCAAAAGAGATCCTTCCTTCCCCTTTTAATTTTATATTTGAGATGGTAGCAATATATATATATATATATATATTATATAAGTGCCTAATGTTTTGTCTATTAATAAAGAGTCCTCATAGGAACACAAAAAGTCTCAATAATTTCACAACATTATTAAATTACTTTATTACCTCATTTTTTAGACCAACCCTTTTTTTTTTTAATCTCCCTTTGTTTTTGCTTTTTACAATTGATCACGTGGTTCTAAAGATCGAGTTTGGATTTTTTATTATTGTTATTAAATTTCCCCATTTTTTCAACTTTGTTTGGGTTCTATATTCTTTTGTATGAATGCCAAGATTCAAGAACTAATTGATCTCAGTAGTAATTTAATAATAAAAATATACTTGGTATATATGATAGCTATGTCAAAAACAAACAAACCCCAGTTCCAAAAATCAAGAACCCATTAATCTCAGTAGTAACAAAAACCAAAACTTGGAAAATAAATATGATACCAATGACAAAAACAATCAAATCCCATTTCCAAAAACAAATATTCTGATCAAAGAATCATAGATCAACCATTTCAACCAACTAACATATAAATGAGATATCCAAATCCACATCTCAGTCTTTCTGATTAATATATACAAATAAAAGGCAAAAAAAAAAAAAAACCCATCATAGCAAAGTTTGATACATACCAGAAGCAAAGCCTCTCTGGAACACAGGGATCCTAAGGTATGAGGCAGCCCTTAAAGCTATGTTTGAATGAATTCTAAATTGGTAGAAACCAACAAATAATATAAAAATATAAAAATATTTTAACATAGCCTTTTCATTTTATTTATAATTGAGAGTTTGACATACTTGAAGAAACAATCCAGCTTTTAAACTTGCAATTTAATAGATAGTTCATAATCAATTTGTAGAAAATATGAACAACCTACACAACCAAAAGATAATATAAAAAAAATTATAGTAAGTTCACACAAGTAACATGAAGAGCATTTTTCTAAAACTATTTGGAGATTCTTGCCTTTATGCAATTCCATTAATAATGAAAACATCACAGGGTAAAACCCAACCCAAATACTTAATCCAACCTCATTTTTTAGACCAGCCTCTTTTTTTAGCATTGCCTATTTTAGCACTGCCTCGAATTCTCACCTGCATGCTATATATGCCTTCTTTTTTCTTTTTCTTTTTCTTTCGATTTTTTTTTTCTTTTACAGTTCATAATTTATGAACCCAACGAAGACAACTGGAGGTCCCTTATTCCCCTTAAATTTATTCTCTCCTAAGCTATCCATTTCACTAATCAATGACATATATTCAACCTCATAGAAATTCAAGCTCTGATTGGTGTCTTTGAAACAATTCCAAAAGTAGCAACATCTCTTCATCGAATATTTTGGCTTAATTATCATTTTTCAGTCAAATTATAGAAAGCCATTTGATTACACCCACCTAAAAATCAATTTCTAACTGATATTTAGAGATACCTGACTATATATACCAACTTTTGAACTTACAATTTAATATATAATCCATATTAAATTGGTAGCAAATATGAACAACCTACACAACCAAAAGATAATATAAAAAAAATCTTAGCATAGCATGTTCACTTTATTTATAATTGAGAGTTGGACACACTTGAAGAAACAATCTAGCTCATTTTAGAATGGGATTTCCCAGCAAAAGCAGCTCATTCAACAATGTCCTATTTCTTTTGGTTACATAAATTGTTCGGGCAACAATGGAATTTCCCAATAGGCATATGATACATGGTTGATGCACTTCGGTTATTTATTGTGAGCTACAATAGAGAATTTGTAAAATCACATCCCAAAAGGCATATGGGATACTATGGAAGGACTCTGATGTTGCTCCTGCATCACAGCTTGTGGCAAGATACACTGGTTCAAATGAAAGTTTACAGTTATAAATGTTGTATTGGGAAATTTTCTTCAGACAATCTTGAAAATTTTGAGCTACTGGGCTATGTATTTCGTTTAACTTTACATCAATCTGGGGTAATCTTATAGATCTACTAACAATCTTAAATTTGATGGCCTATGATATTATTTTGTTGAGTTTCACATATATGGAAAATGATGCAAACATTTTGACTCCAGATATTTATGGCCATTTAAGTGTACTATTTTCGTGAATACATCTCTGAAGTGGACTCAGTTAAAGTCAAGTTTAAGGTAAGTACACGATTTCCTTCAAAGACAATATACTAGTATAGGGAAAGTAACCTATCATAGAAACCACACTCACACAGTTCTCCAAAATGCAAATATGATTAGAAACTTGATGTATTAAACCATGCTTTGTAACAAAACCTGTATTTAGCAAGTTGTTCAATGCAGATAATAAAAAAATAAAAAAATCCAATAGGAAAAAGAAACCCGAACATTTCAAGCAAAGAGTAACATGGCAATTAGTACATATTTCATCAAAATACATGCTTAAATATAGCTCAATTGGCACTTCCTTCTCCTATAATAATTAGTTGAAAGGTGAGGTCAAGAGTTTAAAACCTGTTAGGTACGTCTGTAACTTACCAATAAAACAAAATGGAACGGGTGAAATGTATTGGTTGTAAATTGTAATATGTGATTCCCATATGTATTGGGATGCCTTGTGAGGATATTTTGTGTTCTAAATGTTTCTTAGATTTGTTTCAATGAATTACCTGCCTGAAAAAGAAAAATGAATAAGTAAAAAAAATGCAGATAGTAGAAGTGTTTAGGATGGGGGCATGAAGGTATCAATTCTGCATATACTAATTCAAGGATGCAGTTGAGGAGTTGTAGGGTGAAGGATTGGTCTAGGGGAGTTTCTTGACTTGATTCTGTGAAGTGTTGAAGTCTGTCTTGGTGACTTGAATTCAAAGGAAGAATATCTCACATGCATATTACGCATTCAACATGATTCCTAGCTAATTATTAACTAAAGGCAGTAAAAAAAGGAATTAAAACTTTATTACATGGAGTTACTTCCTAGCTAGTGGCTAGTGGCTACTAGCTATGATACTTTAAATACATTAAATAATATTATACAGAATGAACCATTTCTTGGAGTTTAAGTAGGATCACTACATATTAAGAGGCATATTTTCTACTTACCAGATTCTATAGTCATATTGATTGTCCATGATTTAAAGTTGTCCTCTGGGTGGAGGAGATTTAATCCAAGACATTGGAATACCTTTCAGAAGATCCAGCAATTAACAATTATGCAAATCCCTAATATCTATGGAGTGGCTTATATGAGAATTCTCTGTATTTTTTGCATTACGAATATGAAATTTGCTCCCACACCTACACAATAACATGTTCCATATGACTATGGCTTTACAATTACATAACCTATACATCAGGCTGAACAATAACATCCATATTAGATTAAGTTCCTTAGCTGGAGAGCAAAATATATTTCCCACTCACATAGATATTTTGTAACATATTGTAAATGTGAAGAATCTTACATTTTTTTTCTTTATTGAAATTTCAACATAGATAGAAAAATAAAAATAAAAGGGAAAGATTGTTTCCAAAAGAAGGCTTTTAATTTATTGTGATATATAATCTATGAGCAGATGGTGGCCAAAAAAAATAAATAAATAAAAAAGAAGAGCTAAGAGGATTTCAGAAATATCTTCAATAACATCATAGCCTATGATTCATAGGAAAGAGAAATAGGATTCTGATTCTTTTCTTTTAAATTAATTATTATAGTGGAGTACAAAAGGACGAATTTGAAGGGTTTAAAATAGTCAGTTGTTTAAGGCGGCACATAAATATTGGAGAACCATCCAAATTAGTGGAAAAAATTCACAAGGGATCACATAAAAAAGAAAACACAAACTCTTTACTAATTTAATGGCCACCATTTCATACAGCTATGAGCTGTACAATTTACAAAGCACACAGCATCCCTCATGTCTTGTTTCACTTTCTTATATTTTGAATTGAATTGACATTCATAATATGGGGAACCATGTTTTAGTTTGTTGGAGGAATCATTCAAAGAGTGGTAAAGAAAAAGAGAGAGACAAAGAAGAATCCACAAAAAAGTATTTCTGAAATTAGCATATGCAGGTTTCTACTCTGTCTGTACTGAAGAATCCACAAAAAAAGTATCTCAAGTACTGAAGAATATTAAAATAGATATAGACAGCATGATTCTTTTAGGGATCACAACTCACACAAGGGAAAGCTACTAAAATCTTGACATTCCAAGTCACTTGGTACTATAATATGACTGCACATTCTCTCGCATGATTAAAAATCCTGGATGTGACTCAAGAGGTTTCAAAAAAACCCATGCCAATTGTTTGGCTAATTCTAGTAAAAGATGATAGATTTAATATATAGATTCAATATAGCTAGAAAATCAAAATGAACATACCCAAAAGAAGCAGTGCTCCAATTAAATAACCCAACAGTAACAAATTCAACACCCTAGGCAGGGGGGAAAAAAACCATCAAGTAAAAGAATAGAGCACAACACGAAATAGTAAAAGGTGACAGATTTAATATACAGATTCAATATAGCTAGAAAATCATAATAAACATACCCAAAAGAAGCAGTGCTCCAATTAAATAACCTAGCAGAAACAAATTCAACATCCTAGGCAGAAACAAACGTAGAAAGGGAAAAAAAACCATCAAGCAAAAGAATAGAGCACAAAAGAAATTGGGATGTAGGGATACCTCAACTGAACCACCCGCTTACGTCAATATTTATATAGATGTGAGGAGAGGAAGGAAGGAAGGAAGAAAGAGTGGTTGCCGTTAGAACCCAAAACAGTAGAACAGAAGCTGAAACCGTGAGAATCAAAAGGTGGGGAAAGGGAAGGTACTAAGCCTGAAACAATGAATCAAAACGTGGGGGACAGGAATTTGAATCATGTAATAGAAGGAAAGGGAATAGTAACCATGAAAAAACTTCAGGTTTGACAAAGGGATGTAGTTGAAAAGGTTTTGGGTGTAGGCTTGGGCTCTATAGTGGAATTAAATGTATAAGAATTGGACTTTAAAGTAGAGATAGGGCTGAAAATAATTTTAGTTTTATTAGTATTTTAAATTTGGTAAAATCTACTTTAAAATTAAATTAAAAATTTAGAAAAGAAGATGAGAATGACATGACTGTTAATGTGACTCAATGTGAGCGTAGCAACATTAAATGCTACGCTTCAGCTTTTAGTAATATATAAATATAGATATAGATAAGAAACTGTTGCATCACCCACTAACTAAATAAAATGTGGAAATTAAATCTCACTACCACTTGTTATTGTGTATTTAAAACAAAAGGAGACTTCCAGTTAAACAAGTACTAGAAGTAAGTCAAAACCTTATTTTATAATTTCTCAAAATTATTTTTATATTTTTATTTGAATATGCAATTCAACTAATGATCCATTGGTTGAACCAATGTGATTGAACTCTTACATAACCAATGTGATTGAACTCTTACATCAAGTTAGATTTGGTCTAAGTTTAATAAATAATTACTTTTTTGAGAGAAATTTAATAACTAATTAAATGTATAAACTACATTTCATAATTCAAGTAATAACATAACTGTAATGAAACCACTAAGTGTGGCCTTGTGGCTTGTCCACCACTAGGAAAAGCTTTAGAGTTCGACTAGGTTTGCTCCCAGTTCAAAACCTAACTATAACAGCCCAGCCCAATAGAGATAAAAAAAAAAAAAAAAAAAAAAAAAAGGATATCCTACGTTCTCGCTCTTAATGGTTCTTCTCTCATGCTTTGGACCCTTTTGGGTTTGGGGTGTGACACTAACAGCTACAACATCTTGTGGCCAATGGCAAACTCTCACTGCAAGCAGAGATTAGTCGAAGCACGGACGAAGCCAAGACTTGGAGTTAGGGGGGGTGGTTTTATAGTTAGCTATATGCCATGGTTTCGGCTTTCGGCTCTATTGCTTCGCCGACAAAGGTTTTCTTTTATTATTATTATTTTATTGTGTGTGTAGAGCGTGCCTTTTGTTGGAAGGACAAAATTATTTTGTTTAAAGTTTTTTAAAGGGCTAAGTTTTTTCTTTTTGGTAAAATTGGTTGATTAGTCTCAAATTTTTTCTTTTTCTTTTTTTCTTTTTTTTTTTTTAGCTTTGCTATTGCCTATTGGTAATTTTTGTTGTTGGGCTAATATTTTGGGCTTGTATTTATTTATTTTTTTTTAGATTTTAGATCTATAAATTTTTTAATGGAATTTAAAAGGACGAAAATACTAAATCTACAAATTTTTTTACAAATTTTTGTTGTGAATAGTGGTTATTAGTAAGTAAAAAAGTGATATAAGTGGTGGACCCAGATGCAAACCAATAAGAATTTGCAACCTCAATAGTCTGTAAAAATGTTGTAAAAAAGTTTGTAGTTGTAGCATTTCTCTTATAATGATCAATAAGGGAGACAAAATGTAATTTTATTGAACGAAGTTGCTAAAATTAGAACCTAAATATATAGTTATATAATTATATTATTTTAAAAAAAAAATTAGGGGGGGCCATTGCCCCCCTAGTCCTTGAATGGCTCCGTCCATGAGTCGAAGTGCGCGTAAGCTAGCCCAAACACTTGTGGGAAACCAAAAAAAAAAACCATAATGACCATAAGTATAATACGTCTGGTTTAAGACGCGTATATGATTACAAGTAAAATACGCGTCGCAAGTTACTCCACTCTAGTGTTTCCTTCACCCTCCCCGTCCTTTTCAGAGCCTTTTATTTATTCTCTCTCAATATCTTGCCGCCGCCAATTCGCTTCACCTACCGCATCTGAGTAAGTAATGGGAAACATCTTTCTTGCTATTGACTTTGTTTTTCTTTGTTTAATTTTTCTTTCTTGAGCAATTATTTTAATAAAGGAAAATGCTAACGAGTGCCCTTAGGGTACTGATTAAGAATTCAGTTAAAGAAAGTTTTTATGGGAAAAGGAAAAAAAAAACAATTAATGTTTTGACAGCTTTTTTCATTTTCCATAAAAGTGATGTTAAAACTTTCCTAAAATAGATTGTTAACAACGAATCACAAAAAAGTCGTCTCCTCGATTAATACTGACTGAGAAAAGGGATTTGATTCCTACCTGATTGATTACTAGCTAAAGTCCATTCTAATAAAGAGTTAGCCTGCAATTTTTTATATCATTAAGCGCTGACCTTTAATTTGTCTGGGGGTAAGGCGTGCTAGGTTATTGTTGTTGTACCATGTGCACAATTCTTACTTATTAGGAAGAATTGGTTCTTTGACTTTTATCCTTTTATTACTTATTGTAAGAGTTTATATTACACAATATGATAGTTATACTTAGTATCTATATATTTGTATATATTAAGAGGATTTAGAAAGTTAGTTATTCTATATAAAAATAAAATAAAATAAAATAAAAAAAAGATAGTTATTGCTTTTTTTTCTGTCAAAAATACACCTAAATTAAGTAACTAACAGCTTAAAAATGGGGTTAAAATAGTAAATTGGCAAAAGAAAGTTAGTTTTTTTTTTTTACTGTAAAAAATATTCCTACCTAAAACTTAAAAATGGGGTTAAAATAGTAAATTGACAAAAATAATAAATTCTTACTTCTACGTTAAAATGTCTTCTTGCTTCCAATAAACTCCTACTTTTACGTTAATTTAAATTCCTACTTCTACTCTCTAACTCCCTACAAAATAGGATCATTCTTTTGTTAGTTTTAAAACTCCTCCAATCTACAAAACTCACCTCGTGTATTCTCTCTTTTTTTTTCTTTTTTTTTTTTGATTGGAAAAATTAGAAATCCCAAATTATAATAAATGCAAATTATTAATGTTTATCCAAAAAATAGAAGAGCCTCTGACGCGCGTGCTCAGAGGCTAGTATATATAAATGATTTGGTTATCTTATATGTGTGTGTGTATATATATATATTTTTTGATTGGGTATTGCAGGTCTTGGAAAGACAACTTTAGCAAAACTAGTGTATAACCATGCGCTAGTAAAGAAACAGTTTGATGTACTGATATGGATATGTGTCACTGAAAATTTCGATGTTAAAAGGATTTTAAGTGAGATTCTTAAATCCATTGACCAATTATGGACTGGGTTCGAAGGCGAATCTGATCTACCTCAAAAGCTTAAAAAAAAAAATTGTGGGGGAAGAGATACTTCCCCAACATCATTTGAAAAAATTATCAAATGATGAATGTTGGTCCATATTCAAGAAAAGAGCATTTGCAAATGAAAGAATTCCACTAACACTAGATTTTGAGGCTATTGGAAGGAAAATTGCTAAAAAATGCAGAGGCATTCCATTGGCTGCAAGAGTTTTAGGAGGAACAATGTGCTTTGAAGATGATAAGAAGAAATGGTTATCATTCCAAAATAACAAAATTTGGGATTTACTGGATGATAATAATGGAGTTCTTCCGGTATTGAAGTTAAGTTATGATCATCTTTCAACACTGATGTAGGACACAATTTATTATTTAATTATTGTAATTTATTATTTTTGGTATTTTTATGTAAAAAAAAAAAAAAAAAAAACGTTATTTTAGGTTTAGGTGATTTATTTCCTTGTTTTTAAGTGCATTTAATGCTTTTTTAGATCGAATTTGATTCTTGTTATGGTTAGGTATCAATTAGGAGTTATTTTAGATTATATTTTCTTGTCTGTTGTTTCCTAAAAAAAAAAAAAAAAGTTATAAGGTGCCCTTAAATAGGCCCCTAAGTCTGTAAACGTTTTTCATAGACTATTATCAATAAACATAGACATTTTGTCAAATTTTCTTCTTGTGGATTCTAGTTTTATTCTCCTTGTGGATTCAAGGAAACTCCTCATAGATTCGAGGTTTACTACCAGGAACTAACAGTTTAGTTTCTATTCCATCAAGAGAGCATCATGTGTGCTTTCTTTAGGCTTCCGCGACATCAGTTGGTATCAAAGCCTTGACTTACCTTGGTCTGATGGCTAACCGGTGAGACGGTGACCACCACAACAATGACGGCGGTGACGACGTCAACAACCCAATCCTCACTAGGGCTGAGTTCCTTAATTTTCGTGATGAGAATCACCAATTTTGTGAAAAGAGTCAGCAAATTAAAGGTGAAATCAAGCAAAAGATTGCTACTCTTCTTGCTAGGAATTCATCTCACAATGACAATGACCAATATATTCAAAGACGCATTCCTAACTACAAGAAAATTCCATTATTTGATGGAGATATGTGTAAGTTGGATTTTATCAACTGGCTTCTTGATTTGGAAGAGTATTTTAATTTTTGGAAGATTTGTGATGAAGAAAAAGTGCGGCTTGCATCTAATAAATTGGATGATGAAGCAGAGGAATGGTGGGAAAAGATTCAAATCAATAGAAAGCGGTGAGGTAAGCATCCAATTTGCTCTTGGCAAAGAATGAAAAAAGTATTAATTGATATATGGTTTCCAAATAACTATTATGATATACTAGATTATAAAAGTGTTGATTACAAATCTGTATATTCATATGAAAATCAATATGTTCAAACCATGAAAGGTCAAAACCAAAATTATCACAGCCAAGTCCATGTGTTAAATAAAGGAAAGGGTTTGAGGGTTGAGAACAAGCAGCTTATTACTAAAGAAAAATTTGAAGTGGTTAAAAGAGATCAAGATTTGCAACAAGTTATTGAATTGGAGATTGAAGATACCACTTGTCAAAAATTTGATGAAGAGGTCAAAGAAACGAACGTTGAGTTCAAGGAGGATAATGAAAGGAATGAGGAGATGGTAATTATTGAGAACATTGTGGAAGATTCAATTGAGGTCAAATATGAGGATGAGTCCACAACTCACAATCCTCAAGTCTCAATTGATTTGTTGAAGATGACTACACAATATGTTGATTTTCTTGGAGTAGAAAATTTTAATTTTATTATTAAACCCTTTTTGATTGATGTTGCAAATAAATTGAAAGTAGATGAAAAGAAATTTTATGCTACACTTTATGAAGGATTCAAGTTTCAGAGCCTAATCAAGTTATTAAAGCATTCGAAGTATTTGTTTATTTGGAGCGGAAGATTTCAGATTTCAAAGATGAACTCGAGGACAAGTTTGTTTCAAGTGGAAGGATCTGATGTAGGACACAATTTACTATTTAATTATTGTAATTTATTATTTTTGGTATTTTTATGTATAAAAAAAAAAAAAACGTTATTTTAGGTTTAGGTGATTTATTTCCTTGTTTTTAGGTGCATTTAATGGTTTTTAGGTGCATTTAATGCTTTTTAGATCAAATTTGATTCCTGTTATGGTTAGGTATCAATTAGGAGTTATTTTAGATTATATTTTCTTGTCTGTCATGTTTTAAGGAGCTCTTAAATAGGCTCCTAAGTCTGTAAACGTTTTTCATAAACTATTATCAATAAACATGGACGTTTTGTCAAATTTTCTTTTGGTGGATTCCAGTTTTATTCTCCTTATGGATTCAGGGGAACTAACAATTTAGTTTATGTTCCATCAAGATAGCATCGTGTGTGCTTTCTTTAGGCTTCCGCGACATCAAACACCATCTCTAAAACAATGTTTTGCATATTGTGCAATTTTCCCTAAAAATTTTAACATGGAAAAGGAAGAACTAATTCAACTTTGGATGGCTGAAGGGTTCCTTCAACCATCTCAAGGAAGACATTTGGTGATGGAGGATCTTGGCAACTTGTCTTTTGATATCTTGTTGGCAAATTGCTTGTTCCAAGATGTGGAAAAGAATGTGTATGGTAATATTACCAAATGCAAGATGCATGATTTGGTGCATGATGTTGCACTCTCAATTTTAAAATCTGAAACTTTGATTTTGGATGCAAACTTGGTTGATGATGTTAGCCATGTACGTCATTTATTCATCCAATTTGATGGCCTAAGAGAACCAAGAATTCCTTTTACAACAGAATGTGTTATGAACCTGCGAACATTTGTTTCAGAAAATGTTGCAGTTGGCGGCATATTATCAAATTTTAAATACTTACGTACTCTAAGATTATCTGGGTATAGTATAAAAGAGTTGCCAGATTCTATTGGCCAGTTAATATATTTGAGGCTTTTTTGCATCTCACACACTCTCATTGAGGTGTTACCAAAGTCTATCACAACACTTTATAATTTGCAGACTTTAAGAGTCCAATATTGCCATCGTCTTAAAGAGCTTCCAGAAGATCTAAGAAATTTGATTAACTTAAGACATATTTATATTGAACATTGTGACATCAAGCAGACACCTAAAGATATAGGGAGATTGACTTGTCTTCAAACGTTGCCATTATTCATTGTGGATCTAGACGCAGGGTGTCAGATCGAAGAATTGGGATACTTAAACCGACTCAAAGGAGAATTGAATATTTACCATCTAGAGCATGTAAGGGATGAAAAGGAAGCGATGAGTGCAAATTTAGCAGAGAAGGAAAAATTAAACAAGTTGGGATTTCATTGGAGTAAATGTAATCTTAGGAAAAGAGAAGACAACCCCCATATTGATGAAATGTGTTAGAAGGCCTCCAGCCTCACCGATATTTGAAAAGCTTAACCATTGCTGACTTTGGAGGAGGTAAATTCCCATCATGGATGTTGGCAGGTTGTATCAGGAATGATTTGCTATTTGACAATTTGATTGAGATAAATTTACAGTTTTGCTGGAAATGTGAAGAAGTTCCTACTCTCGGGCATCTACCTTGTCTCAAGGTTCTTAAAACAATAGGACTGGATAATGTAAGATATATGGGAGATGAGTTTTATGGCAAATATAGGTATGTCAGTTTCAGAAACACACTGTTTCCAGCATTGAGAAGGTTCAAATTGATCTCAATGGACAACCTGGTGGAGTGGATGGATGCCTTAGAGCCAACAACATGTATTGTGTTTCCTTGCCTTAAGAAGTTGAGCATTAGAGATTGTGTTCAACTGATACATGCTCCATGTTATTTTCCATCTCTCAAGGAATTAAGGATTTCCAACATCAACCACATGTCATTTGAAAAGATTGGCAGCAAGCTTACAACACTCACATCCCTTTGCATATCTAAAGTGCTCAAACTTACTTTTTTGCCAGAGCAGCTTTTGCAAAATAATACAGGTCTCTTGTCCCTGCAAATAGAAATGTGTCCTGAGCTACTGTCCATCTTGCCACATCAAGATGTATTGGCCTTTTGCACCTCTCTCTGATCATTGAAGATAGAAGAGTGTGAAAGACTTGAGTTATTTGCTAGACTTCCACAACCTCTGTTCCATTGAGGGGTTGGAAGCACTGAGTTGTCCAAATTTAAGGTATTTTCCAAGTGTAGTAGGTGCTATGTCCCATCTTCGACTCTTGAGAATATCATGTGGTGTTGAAGTTCTTCCAACTTGGCTACAATCCTGTACATCTCTTTCAATATTGAGGATTAAACATTGTCCTAATCTTGTATCAATACCAGATTTGCAAGAATTACGTTGTCTTATCAAATTGCAAATTAGGTATTGTGGAAGATTGAAGCATTTGCCAAAGGGGTTAGACTGCCTCACCCGGTTGGACAATTTGTCTATCGGTGGGTTTTGTGAGGAGCTTGATGCTTTCCCCAGTCTCAATATCCTACACTTGCACACAGCCCCTGAATGGCTATCATTGTATGGGTGGCAGAATATCAATCTCCCTAGGGAGATTCAATGCTTCACTGCCCTTAGGGAACTGTGCATAAAAGAATTTGATGGAATGACTTTGCCTGAGTGGTTGGGCAACCTTTCTTCTCTACCAAAACTCTCTCTTAGGAAATGCAAGAACTTGATGTATCTTCCGCAAGCCATGCAACGCCTCACCAAATTAGAGATGCTGGACATTCGATATTGCCCCAAGTTAAGTGAAAGATGTGTGAAGGAGAGCAGCGCAGAGTGGTTCAAGATTTCCCATATTCCAAATATTAGCCCAAAATGGGAAATTAACCCTGATTTTCAAACATTATAATTAGTAGGCTATGTTTTCAAACTATATTTTTTACTAACATCTCGAGGCTAACAGACTCGATTTTGGACTATAAATTGAGTCTGGCGTCCACTTATAAATCGAGTCTCTAAGACTCGATTTACATCTATTTTACACTTACAGTAAAAAGAAAAGATTTTGGCCTTTACACTTTACACCTTCTCACCTTAACAACAAAGAAAACCACAATGACAACAACAATTCTAAAAATATGTGTTCATTAGGAAAAGAAAAAGAAAAAAAAAATATGGGTTGCAGTGAGAGAGGCTTGGGTCTCGCGCGGCCTGGGTCTCATGCAGCCTGGGTCGCGCTACGACCTAGGTCTGGCGTGGCCTAGGTCGGCTTGAGCTTGCATCTCCATTTCTTCTTCTTCTTCTTCTTCTTCTTCTTCTTCTTCTCTCTCTTTCTTTCTTTTTTTCTTTCTTTCCACATTTTTGCTATTTCTGCATTTTGGGTCTTCTGAGTATGAATGTTTGTAATTATTATTTTTGGTTTAGAAATCGAGTCTTAGAGACTCGATTTCCAGGTAGATGCCACGCAAAAAAAGTACCACATCAAACGTGAACAAACCATGAAAATCGAGTCCCAAAAACTCGATTTATAGGCCCTAAATCAAGTCTCTTAAAATCGAGATGCTAGTAAAAAATATAGTTTGAAAACGTAGCCTACTAATTATAATGTTTGAAAATCAGGGTTAATTTCCATTTTTCTCCCAAATATTAAGTTGGTAGTTTGATTGTATTAAAGGGAAAGCAGTTTGAAGATCGTATGCTTTATTAAGACAGATTAGTGATAAGTTTAGTCATACCTCATCATCTTCTCTTCTCTTATACTCTTTTTTAAATCCACTCCCTAGCTAATGGAAATTCTTAAGAGTTGGTGTGTTCTCTCAAAAATTGTCTTCTCTTCTAATGCAGAAAGTTTTATTTTAATCAAATAAGAATACTATTCATGTCAATTATCCCCTTTCCCCTCTCACATACCCTACAACATTTACCAAACCTATCTGTTACTAAGCAAAAGAAAAAGGAAATTTGGTTAATCCATATTATAGTACTTAAATTATTTTGGTGTGATTAGTGTTGGTAGTAGCTGGCTAGAATACATGAAATCTAATATTGCTAGTATTCTAAAATTTGAGACCATATCTTAATAATGCAGTACACTTTCATAATTTAGGACCGAATGTAACTAAACTTGGCATGTCACCACTAACATCAAATTTTCCACTGTTTTTTCTATTTAAAATTGATAACGTGATTCCTATACTCTTTTGTGGATCTAATTATATCCTATGTTCTTTATTTTAACCATTAAATCATTGGCAATCAATAGCACATGCATTAATCCTTTTCTTATTGAAAGTTTAAATCCAGCCAATTCAACGGAGAATTTGAGATTGTAAGATCATATAAAAGTTTCTTATTCTCAACAAGTGTTGGATTCTGTCAAGCTAAATGGAAAAATTATTGTTCATTTAAAGTTTTAATTACATGATTCCTATACTCTTTTATAAAATTTTCCTATTAGAATGCAAGAGTGGATTGTTCTCCACTTTGAGTTTGAAACTTGAAGAACTTGAGGCTTTGTACTCTTCCAAACTTTGGAGATTGGATGTGATTTACCTTGATAAAGTTGGCGTATCTTTTGGATACTAATACCTGTCCATTTGCATTTATAATGATGGACTCATAAATCTTTTTTGTTTTCCTAATTGATGTGCTGTTGCATTGTTTTTCATACGAGATAATTATTTAGAATCTTCACTGCATTGTTGTACATTGTCATTAATTGTAATTGGAATCAAAACTAGTTTTATCTCTTATTGGTGGCCGTAATGCTTTTCTCTAGATGAAAAGGGAGAATTCTATTAAAGTTTTTAATACGATATTCATGATTGCAGAAAGTTGATGCATCTTCTCTAATACAATGCATCACTACATTATGAAAGCTGCTGGTTTTTTGTTCACCCCACAAAAGGAAAGATTTGCCCAGGGAAATGACCCCAGGTGGTCCAAGGTTCTCCTTATTATTAAAAAAATAGATAGTTAGATCATCCAAAGTAGCAGCTTGAAGTTTATGTGATATAATAGAAAGCCAATGGTAAGTCCATCCAAAGCAGATTTTTATGCTCTTCTCCAACTATTAATTCCTTTTTTTTACCTACCTTTATTCAGAATCAAAAATGAATTTTTATTCATAAATGATCTACCTTTCTTCCATAGTATTTTTACTACCTTGAAGTTATTCACAAAATTTTGGTATAATGTGTTTGTAGGGTTATTTGGTACTTGTTTTTCAATTGGGGAACTGAGATCCACCAATGCGCTAATAAGTTCAGGTAACTCAATTTTCTTCTTTTGAAGGCTTTTGAAAATTTTCCCTTTCCCACAACATAACGTAATGCTTGAGAATCATTTTTATTTTTTCATTTACTTTTTAAAAGTATTGCTTAAGTGTGCTGGAAAAGGTTATTATACATATGCTTGATATTTACAAATATTGTATTCTTCTTGAGCTTTAACCAATAACCAGGTTTTTTACTTGTTTCTTTTTCATCAACTAGACCAATAATTTCTCAAATGTCTTGAAATCTATCTTTTTAATTGCGGTTCAAAATCATAGCATCAGTTATAGTTGTCAGCTCATTCTGAGAAGTTAACAAACTTAAGCTGAAACGAAACTGAAAATGGATCACTAACTTGCAAGCACCTATGTTGTTATTTGAGAATGTTATTGTCAACCCTGATCCACCACTTCTTTACATCTTACAAAAGTCACACACCAAATTGTCTTCCAAATCAAGATTTTGTTTATTATCTTCCAAATCAAGATTTTGTTTATTTCAAATGGAGAGTAGAAGAAAATAATATGTTTTTTTTTTTAATATTGAATTTCAGTTACTTCTTTCAGTTCTTTGTAAAATAGAGGGTGAAGGGGCAAAATTTAACACAATGGACTTTCACCACATTGGGCCTGACGGATCCGAGCCCATGGACCGGCAACAGTAGAGCCCAGGGGCCTAGAGTAGTTCCATATTCTTGTCGCAAACATAGAGTCTCCAAGGAAATCAGAAACCTAGCGCAAAGAGCATTCCGGAAGATACGCGCGTTAATCCCCTCTACAAGGAAATGTCTTGTCCATCATGTTTGGGATTACTCAAGAGGATTCCTATAAGGAAAAGACTTCCACATCAAGGAGGAGAGGTCAACCTACTACTATAAAAGCCTCAATACCCTCGCAAATCAAGGTACGCATAATTTACCCTCTCTAGCACTCTAGAGTTGAGAACAATTCTAACTTGACCGTCGGAGGGTGTTTGGCCGACATCACACCGGTGCCCTCGGCGAGATCACTTCTTTCTTCTTGCAGGTTGTTAGTTTGAGCGAGCGCGGATTGTGTAACTCACTGGTGAATTTACAGCATCATCAGTTGGCGCCGTCTGTGGGAAACGCGAAGAGTTTAAGCCAGACTATCGCCTCCCGGACATAAGAGTCGCATGGTACTCACTCGCTCGATGGCTACCACCAACAACGTTCAAGAAGACGAGCCACTGAGATCTACGGCATTAGAAAGGCAGGTCCAGACTCTCATGGCAGCAGTAGAACGACTCACAAAGCAGAACCATGATCTGGAGGAACAGCTACACCAAAAGGATGCAAGACCTAACCTTCAGGAGGAAAACCAGGAAGGTAACAGTGCCAAGTGAAGGGAGCAGGAGAAGCCAGAGGGTAGCAACGCCCCAAGCCGACCGAAACGGCAAAACATAAGCCTTCCGTCTCTCATGGATTTTGCCCCTCCACCTATCATAGCAGAGATGCAAGCGATGAAGGAGCAGATAGAGGTCATGATGAATGCCCTCAAGGGACGAGTATCTTCTAATCTCGACGATTTAGTGAACAGAACCAACTCACCATTCACCACGTTCGTCAACTCATTCCCCCTGCCACCGAAGTTCCGAATGCCCCAGATCGAAAGCTACGATGGAGTCAAGGACCCCCTCGATCATCTAGTGACCTTCAAGACCCTGATGCACCTTCAAGGGGTACCAGACAAGATCATGTGTAGGGCGTTCCCGACCACGCTGAAGGGGCCTGCGAGGTTTTGGTTCAGTAGGTTGACACCAAACTCCATCAACACTTTCAAGGAGTTGAGCGCCCAGTTCACCTCACACTTCATAGGCGGACATCGGTACAAAAAGTCCACCGCGTGCTTAATGAGCATCAAGCAACGAGAAGACGAGACGCTGCAGGCCTACATAACTCATTTCAACAAAGAAGCCCTTTCGATTGACAAAGCTGATGATAAGATACTCGTAGCCGCATTTACTAGCGGGCTACAGAAGGGTAAGTTCTTGTTTTCCTTATACAAGAATGACCCGAAGACCATGACGGACGTTCTCTACAGGGCTACCAAGTACATGAATGCAGAGGATGCATTGCTAGCCCAAGAGGAAAAGCCTAAGAAGAGGGAGAGGTAGGAGGACATGCGATAAGATAGGGGGCGAAAGGTCACTAGAATCGGGGATCAACGTGATAAAAAGCGCCCTAGACCCCCCACTGGAAGATTCACCAATTTCACCCCGTTGACCGCCCCGATTGACCAAGTATTGATGCAAATCAAAGATGAAGGAGCATTGACTTTCCCTGGAAAGTTGAAGGGAGACCCCAACAAAAGACCAAGAGACAAGTATTGTCGCTTTCACTGAGACCACGGGCACAACACAGCCAACTGCTACGACCTAAAGCAGCAGATTGAGGCCCTAATCAGGCAGGGGAAGCTACAGAGGTTCGTCAGCAGGGAAAGAACCGATACACCAGAGGAACAGGCCCCACGACGGGAGAACGAGCGCCCTAGACCACCCATAGGGGACATAAGAATGATCGTAGGGGGCACAGCCGCAGCCGGATCTTCCAAGAAAGCCCGCAAAACCTACCTCAGGATGGTCCATAGCGTCCAATTCACAAGATCCGTACCAAAGATGCCGCGAATAGATAACCCCGTCATAAAATTTTCAGAGGATGACGCTCGGAGACTTCACCATCCTCATGACGACGCGCTAGTGATCAGCTTGCAGATAGGGGATTATAACATGCACCGGGTCCTCATCGACAACGGCAGCTCAGCAGACATCCTGTACTATCCAGCATTCCAGCAAATGAGGATTGACAGGGAACGGTTGACCCCAACGAATGCCCCACTCGTGGGATTTGGGGATACAAAGGTGTTCCCTTTGGGCGCAATAACACTAGCTGTGACGGCGGGTGACTATCCTCAGCAGATCACGAAGGAGATAACGTTTCTCGTAGTCGACTGCTCGTCTGCCTACAACGCCATCCTCGGGTGACCCACTCTCAATTCCTAGAAGGCGATAACTTCAACATACCACCTGATGATCAAATTCCCAACGGAATATGGTGTGGAAGAACTGCGGGGAAATCAAGTAGCAGCGCGAGAATGCTATATTGTCATGTTAGAAATGGAGGATCAGCAGCAAACGATGTGTATCGGGAAGCAGCGAGCATTAGCAGAGCCAGTTGAAGAGCCAGAAGAAGTAAGACTTGACGACACGCGGCCTGAACGAACGACTAAAATTGGCACACTAGCCAGTTGGCCAGTACGCCAGACGATCACGACTTTCCTAAGAAATAACCAAGACGTCTTCGCTTGGAGTCATGAGGACATGCCAGGAATCGACCCCTCAGTCATGGTCCACAGATTGAATGTGTCGCCCTCCTTCCCTCCAATCCGGCAAAAGAAACTAGTCTTCGCCCAGAAGCGAGACAAGGCCATAGCCGAGGAGGTTCGGAAGTTACTGGATATAGGTTTCATCCGGGAAGTATACTATCCCGACTAGTTGGCGAACGTCGTTATGGTTAAAAAGGCCAATGAAAACTGGAGGATGTGCGTAGATTTCACAGACCTCAACAAGGCTTGCCCCAAAGACAGCTACCCGCTCCCACGGATAGATACCCTGGTGGATTCGACTGCAAGACACCAGGTCCTAAGCTTCATGGACGCTTTCTCTGGCTACAACCAGATCAAGATGGACGAATCTGATCAAGAGAAGACCTCCTTCGTCACAAGCCAGGGATTATTTTGCTACAAGGTGATGCCTTTTGGACTCAAAAATGCTGGAGCAACATATCAAAGGCTAATGAACAAGATGTTTGCACATCAAACCGGCAGGAACGTTCAGGTTTATGTTGACGACATGTTGGTAAAAAGTTTGCACGAAGAAGATCACCTAGACGACCTCAGAGAAACATTCGATACGCTCCGATCGTTCAACATGAAGCTGAATCCGAACAAATGGGCATTCGGAGTAATGGCGGGAAAATTCTTGGGTTTCATGGTATCCCAAAGAGGAATAGAGGTTAACCCGGAGAAGGTACGGGCCATAATGGAGTTGGAATCACCAAGGACGGTTAAGGAGGTCCAAAGTCTAAATGGAAAGATCGTAGCTCTAAACAAGTTCGTCTCAAGGGCGACGGATAGGTGTTTACCATTCTTCTGTACTCTAAGAAAATCATTTGAGTGGACGGATGAATGCCAAACGGCCTTCAACGACTTAAAGATGCATCTCTCGTCTCTACCACTACTCAATCCGTCCATGCAAGGCAAAGAACTCTACCTTTATTTGGCCGTCTCACAAGCCGCAGTAAGTGCAGCTTTGGTGAGAGAGGAGGACGGAACATAGAAACCTGTCTACTTTACCAGCCGTGCACTTCGTGGAGCGGAAGAGAGGTACCCTCAAATGGAGAAGTTAGCTTTCGCGTTGGTAATCGCCGTGCAAAAACTTAAGCCATACTTCCAGGCACATACAATCATTGTCTTAACGGAAAAGCCACTGAGAAAAGCCATGAATAACCCAGAAGCAGCAGGAAGAATGGCTTTGTGGGCAATAGAGCTAAGCGAATTCGACATCCAATACCGCCCGCGGACGGCCATAAAAGGGCAGGCAGTAGCTGACTTCATCATCGAGTTCACTCTTGGGGAAGGCCAGTTGGTAGAAGAAAAAGAACAGTGGAATATCTATACAGACAGATCCTCAAACAGACGAACCGGAGGAGCCGGAGTAGTGATCCAAACTCCGCAGGGGGACAAGATACAATGTATGATCCGACTGGATTTCCCAACAACCAACAACGAGGCAAAGTATGAAGCCTTGATCGCAGGGCTAGACCTAGCAAAGGCCGTAGGAGCAGAAAACATAATTATCCACTGCGATTCACAAGTAATGACGAGTCAGATCAATGGCGACTACGAGTGCAGGAACGAATGAAGAGGTATTTAGAAGAAGTGAAATACCGAATCAACAACCTCGAAGTCGAATTCATTCAGATCCCAAGGGAAGAGAACGAATGGGCTGACCACCTAGCAAAAGTTACGTCAGCCGAATTCATGCTGGTTCCCGAACAGGTATTATCATTCGTCCAAATCTCCTCACTTATCGATGACGGAACAAGTATGCAGGTGGTAAACTCTGAATATAACTGGACCACGCTATTGATCTCCTACCTAAAGGCTGGGGTGTTACCAGACAAGAAGGGCGCCGCAAGAAAGCTGAAAGTCCAGGCATCACGGTTCGTGCTGATAAAGGACGTCTTATATAAAAAGGGTTTCTCTCGACCGTACCTGAGGTGTTTGTGCCAAGAGAAAGTAGATTACGTGATGAGAGAAGTACACAAGGGTATCTGTGGGAACCACTCGGGCGCACGATCACTGGTACACAAGTTGATCCAAGCAGGATACTACTGGCCTACAATGATGAAGAATGCGCAAGCCTATGTCCAGTCCTACGACAAATGCCAGAGGTTCAGCAATCTCATCAGGCAAACATCCGAAGAACTGACACCTATGACGGCACCTTGGCCATTCGCACAATGGGGACTTGATATCATGGGCCCATTCCCGACGACTGTCCGACAGCTGAAATTCTTGGTCATCGGCATAGACTACTTCACTAAGTAGGTCGAGGCGAAAGCCTTAGCCACCATCACAGAGAAAAACATCCGGAGTTTTTTCTGGAGAAATATCGTATGCAGGTACGGGATACCCAGGGTACTGGTCTCAGACAACGGTAAGCAATTCGACAACAGCACGTTCAGAGATTTCTGCTCGGAGCTAAGGACCAAGAATCACTACTCGTCACTCGCACACCCACAGGCGAACGGGCAAGTCGAAGTCACGAACCGGTCCTTGCTCAAAATAATCAAGACCCGTCTCGAGGGGGTAAAGGGTATCTGGCCGGACGAACTACCTAGCGTCCTATGGGCATACCGGACCACAGCAAGAACACCCATTGGAGAAACACCATTCCGACTTACATATGGAACCGAAGTTGTCATTCCCGCAGAAGAGGGGCTCACGAGCTACCGGGTGGAGAGCTACAACGAAGATAAGAACAAAGAGGTTATACGCCTCCAGCTCGATCTAGTGGACGAAGTCAGAGCGGCAACAGAGCAGAGGTTGGTGTGCTATCAGAATCTCATGGCGAAACACTACAACAACAAAGTGAGGCATAAGGACTTCCAGGTCAGGGATCTTGTACTACGGAAAGTAATGGGTGCCGCTAGAGATCCTTCACAAGGAAAACTCGGCCCCAACTGGGAAGGACCCTACAGGATCGCATCATGGCAAAGGAAGGGCACCTACCACCTCGAGACAATGGACGGACAAAAGCTGCAGCACCCTTGGAACACGGAGCATCTTCGAAAATACTACCAGTAGAGAGAACATGAAAAACCAGCGATTTCCCAGTTCATTTTATTTTATTTCTTTAGCTACAATTTACTAGTTTTTCTTTGACTTTTGCTACAATCTTTTTGTACCTTTTTAAGCCTAAGGGGGCAGGTACTTTTTCTACAAACGCATTTTATTTAAAGAAGAATATTCAGACACAGCTTTGATTTTCCACATGGATGTTTATTACGAATGGATATGCTACACAAAATAGACGGACTGGCAACAAAGTCCACAAAGTGGATGGATCACCCAAAGGGTGAAATAACTGTCCACAAAGTGGACGGATCACCAAAATGGTGAAATAATTTACAGTCCACAAAATGGACGGATCACCCAAAGGGTGAAATAACTTAGTCCACAAAGTGGATGGACCACCAAGATGGTGAAATAACTTAGTCCATAAAGTGGACGGATAACCCAAAGAGTGACAATTCAGTCCACAAAGTGGACGGATCACCCAAAGGGTGAAATAACTTAGTCCACAAAGAGGATGGATCACCCAAAGGGTGAAATAACAGTCCACAAAGTGGACGGATCACCAAAATGGTGAAATAATTTATAGTCCACAAAGTGGACGGATAACCCAAAGGGTGACAATTCAGTCCACAAAGTGGACGGACCACCAAGATGGTGAAATAACTTAGTCCACAAAATGGACGGATCACCAAAAGGGTGAAGACTTTTTACAGTCCACTGAGTCGACGGATCAATCAAAGGTTGAAATAATTTAGCCCATAGTGGACGAATCACCCAAAGGGTGAAAATAATTTAAACTCCACAAAGTGGACGGATCGCGCGTTGGTTAGAAATACTCGTGTTAGACGGATAACGAGAATCCATGTGTACAACTAGACGGATACCAGACCGTCAACACCTTTATACAAGAATTAACATAAACGAGTATTTTCTCAATCTCTCCTTCATAAAGAGGATGGACATTTAAGAAAGTTTCAAACAAAAAGTATTAGAAAGCATAAAAATAAGATAAAGCATTAATGACGGATAAAACCCCCAAGGGGCAACTGTTTAATACAAAAATAAAGGACAGATCATTCTTAAAATAAATACAAAAAAAGAGATGTAATATTGATCTACATTTTTGGGTCGACATCTTGGACATCCTTCGCTGGAACTGATTCTCTGTCACCCTGAACCGCATCTTCACCAAAGAGGTCGTCTGTATTCTCTGAAGCGACGGGCAAAGTAGACATCTGATCTTGATCATTGACATTTATCATTGACATGTCTAGTTTAGGGTAGGCTTTCTTAAGTTGTCGGAGTGCATCATCAAAGCCTTGAAGGAACGATCCCCCCAGCTCTCCTAACAAAGCGTCGGAATCACGGTATTCACGGACCGCAACCTCCTTAGCATGACGGAGCTTTTCCTTCAAGTCTTGGACTTCCTTTTCTTTGGCTTCCAAGGCCTTCCCAACTTCCTCCGTCCTCTGCTCAAGCTCTTTTCTCGCCTGCCCTGAAAGGTTAAACTTCTTCTCCATTGTAGACTTCCACTTATGAAGTTGATCGAGTTCATCCTCCGTCTGCTCTGCCTTTGCTCGTACACATTCCAGAGCCACCTCACAGTTTAGACACCGGTCCATTAGGCCCTTCATCATAACCAAGGACTAAAATAAACAAGTTAAAAGGTGTTAAACAAAAAGCTAAGCAAAATAGACGGACTCAAATCGACAGATAAAAGTTACCTGTGCAACGGCAAAGAGACCCGTCTCCCCCATTGCCTCCGTCGAATGATTGCCCAGGTCCTCGTAGTCCTCCGAGGAAATAATTGATAAAAGTTTCTCCAGAGCAAATTTGGAGTTGACATGGAGAAGAGGAGGAGGCTTCTCCTGGCTAGTGGACGGGGCCTTCATTAAGCCCTTGCCAGACCCTTGTTTTGCTGGGGTGACGGTCTTCGCACCCTCAGCCATCAACCCTACAACGGGTTCCAAAGGGACCTTCTGCTGCTTATGTGGACGGTCAAACTTGGATGGCTGTTTCCTCTTTACCGACGACACCATCCCCTTAGGAACCACAACCTCGCCCGACTCCTTTTGCTTGGCGGTCTGTGATTTTATCAGTGCCCTCCTCTTTGCGTCGTCCATTTCTGTAATACAGGACGGATGAAGTTATTTACATAAATTAAAACTATTTATGCGAAGTAAAAGATGACAGACTTACGTCTGTGAACTCTTTCGCCGTATTTGATGGCTTCACGGGTAGGTTCGGGACCGTCACAATACCAATGGATTGTTTTCGAATTTACCAACTTCGCCCAAGTCCATTCTTCCGACTTCGTCTTCTGAAAAATCCTTTCTAGGAAACTAAACTTCTCAATACTAACTTGGGGGCACCGTCTACCTGTAGAGGAAATAGACGGTTGAAGAAAACAACTATAGCTGACGAATGTAAAATATTAAGCAAATGTGACGGATGCATACGAGATGAATGTAAAACCCCCCAAGTTGTGTCGACGGGCATAAACTCCGTCTCTCCTAGACAGCTCATCCATCTGTCACTCTCTAGGAAGAAATAACGACTCTTCCAGTCTCTATTTGAGTAAGGTGTTTCAAAAATGACCTTCAGCAACGGGCTCCTACTGGCAAAACTATAAATTCCCCTTGACCTATCAATCTCGTCTGGACGGTAGCAATGAAGGAATTCACGTACCGTCAGCCTCCGTGCACCGTCTATCATTGCACCATAGAGAATCTCCATGGCTATGAAGACCCTCCAGGCATTTGGGGATATCTGGTTGAGGGACAAGCCCAGATATTTTAAAAGCTCTCTATGCAATGTACTTAGTGGAAACCTAAGTCCCGCCTTCAGCATCTGTTCATACACTCCAACACCTTCTACCCTGTCGTAATAGCATTTCTCTGATACGTAGGGTAGACGGATTGGAATGTAGTCTGGAATTTGAAAGTTAACCCTAAATGTGCTGAAGTGTTTCTCCTTAATGACGGAATTGAATTTATGTACCGTCTACTCTGGTAGCATGATGAACTCCTTAAGTCCATCAACACAAACGACGGGTCCCGACGGTAGATCCTCACCATCATCAGACGTTTCTTCTACTTCAACCACCTCCATATCCTCATTTGTTGTGGACGAGGAAGAGGCGGACGGACTCCTCTCTTTGCCAGGACTCTCTTGGTCTTTATGACCAGACGGGTATACTTCCTAGTATTCCGTCCCGTCACGAACCACTGACTGATTACTTGACGCACTAGACATTTCCTACAATTGACAGTAAAACCTAAGACTGACGGATCTAAGAGTATTGACGGTTGTGTAGATCTAGCTAAATATAATTGCCAAATACAAGACTTGTAAATGAGAATAGCGATACTCACCGTTCTTTGAAATAACTGAAGGTCGACGGTTGTATGGTCGACAGGTTTGTATGTACGATGGATTGCTCTGACAAGGTTGACGGTGGCGCTCTGACAATGTGTTTTAGCTGTAAAATGAAGAAATGAGGATTGAGAAGTGTTATATATATACCTGAAGTGCACGGAAGACGAAGCAACGCTTCAATCCGATAGAAAATCCAATCGAAAAGTGACACGTGGCATGCTCATAAATGCTTGACAACCTATCATCAAATAGTCGCAATCCGTCTCCCCCTGGAAAACCGTCAACTTCAGTAATCTTACGCCACCATCCTAAATTTTCTTTGACCGTCAACCCCAAATAATACCAAACCGTCACCCTAAGGGTCCGTCCGTATAAGTAGTGACGGACCCATAGGGTGAAGGGGGCAGCTGAAGGGGCAAAATTTAGCACAATGGACTTTCACCACATTGGGCCTGATGGATCCGAGCCCATGGACCGGCAACAGTAGAGCCCAGGGGCCTAGAGCAATTCCATATTCTTGTCGCACACGTAGAGTCTCCAAGGAAATCAGAAACCTAGCGCAAAGAGCGTTCCGGAAGATACGTGCGTTAATCCCCTCTACAAGGAAATGTCTTGTCCATCATGTTTGGGATTACTCAAGAGGATTCCTATAAGAAAAAGACTTCCACATCAAGGAGGAGAGGTCAACCTACTACTATAAAAGCCTCAATACCCTCGCAAATCAAGGTACGCATAATTTACCTTCTCTAGCACTCTAGAGTTGAGAACAATTCTAACTTGACCATCAGAGGGTGTTTGGCCGACACCACACCGATGCCCTCGGCGAGATCACTTCTTTCTTCTTGCAGGTTGTTAGTTTGAGCGAGCGCGGATTGTGTAACTCACTGGTGAATTTACGGCATCATCAGAGGGATATGTAAAAAATAGAATGTTCTAGCTAGTGACATGTCATTTTGACAAATACACTAATCATAAATAACAGCCATTACATGCTCTCCTAGACTGAATTTAAGACCGGGCAAAGAAAGAATATGATATTTCATGCTGAACTTAGTTGGGGGTATTAAGGATAGGTGTCATTGTATCTTTTCTGTCTTGGTATTCTGATAGTTTTTCGTTGTTGATGCCATTGCATCCTTGGACAATATTTTGACATATAATTTGTAATCTGCAGCTAGCACTTGGTAATTCTTGGGGTATTAAAATGCCACCAGTAGTTTCTGAATTAGTGGAGGATTCTTTTCCAATGTCAAGTTTACTTTACGGTTCACCCGCTTTGGAATCTAATCTATTTTTAGTCACTTAAGCTGTTTGGCCATATTGGAGCCCTTCTATAGTGGCGGGTTGCTTCTTGTCTCTTTGAGAGCTGACATTTGGGTCCAAGAAGTGCTACTATGTACCAGCCAAGCAAGAGGTGCAATACTATTCTATGGAAAGCTAAATGCAAGTTTCCTGGAGTGGTTGAGGATTTGTGTGAACTTATATCCAATGCAAATGTTTTAAAATACAGTCATAGCCGCATTTCTTTATCATTCTCTTTGAAAAGATGGAAGCAGCAAGAATGGCCTAGTGGTAAAAGATTGACCATTGTCCAAGAATCACAATATAGGGAATTTAAAATCAAATCAATTTGTTTCGTTAAGATTTGTGAGTTCTCTTAGTCTCCTCTTAATGTCTACTGAATTTTCTTTTGCAATAAAACCTATAGTTTCTTTACTTTTTTTTTTTTTCCTTTCAATTCCATATTGTATCTACTAAATTTGTGGTTTGTATACTACTTGCAGAGGCTCATTATCCTTCATGATTGCCCTTATTTTAACTATTCAGATGAACTTTCGATTCCAGTTTAAGTTCAAAATCATCTAAAATGGGTATTTTCTCTCAAATGATTTATTGTCTAATTTTCTCTCATTATTCAAGGAACTAATTTTTTTTTTTTTTTTTTTTCAATCAGTTTAATATTTTGCCTTGATCTGTAGGCAATAGGGACAGCATATCTATTGTGTTCAGCTGGAGGAAAAAATAATTTATGGTGTTTAATCAACTCCCCAGCCGGAAGAAGAGCTGTACATTAGTCATTGCCCCAAATTAAAAGAAAGAAGTGCAAAGGCAAGTGCTGCAAAGTGGTCCAGGATTGCCCACATTCCAAATATTTACATTAGTGATGCATTAAACAAAAAGCAGTTTGAAGATCATATACATTTCTAGGATAGATGACCAGTAAGTTCTATCCTACCTCATCCTCTTCTCTTGCCTTATACTCTACATCAACCTAGGAATATTTTCGTAATTAACCTCAATTTCTTCTTTTCTCTCTTCACTTTCCCCAAATCCTTTTATTTTATTTTATTTTTTGTGTGTGGCGATTTCTTATTTAATCAGTTAAATATGTTGCCTCTAGTGCAGACACTACGGACTTCTATCTAATGTGTTCTGCCAGAAGTTTTAATCTAGTCCCAAGCTAATGGAAGTTTATAAGTAAGTTTTCTCAGATCTTCTCTCCTCCTCTAAAATATCAAGCATTAATTAAATCCAATAAGTACATCATTCATGCCAATTATTCTCTATTCCCTCTCTCTTTTTAGGGCATCTCCAGCAACTTAACCAAATTTTCATCCCAGTAAGCAGTTTTGTCTACCTGTTTTTTCAAATATACTCTCTAAAACTGTCACTCTATCATTTTCTATCCCTATTTGAATATTATTTCTTTACTTTTTTTTATTATTATTTTCCCCAAAATCTGACACAGTTTATCATTCAACAAACACCCCAAGTCTCTTTTGCATTTTCATCAATCAACAACGCTCAAATCTCTTCTGCCCATATTTTTACCAACCAAACTGATTCAAAGCTTTTTTTTTTGCTAAGATTTTATCAACCAACAACATCCAAATATTTTACTAGAAAGAAAAGACCCAAATCTTAAGTCAGAGGGAGAGAGAGAGACGGAGGTGCTGGGTTGAGAGAAACAGATAGAAATAAAACCAAATTGTTTGTTCAGATTTAAACATTTAACAACATCAAAATTGTTCTGTGTTGGGTTGAGAGAAACAGAGGGAAAGAAACCCAAATTTGGAGTGGCCCATGGTAAAAGATTGGTCATAGTCCAAGAATCGCAATGCAGGGAATTTTAGATTGGTTCCCATGCAATTGTTTCATTGAAATTTGTAAATTTTCATTCTTGTATTCTTCTCATTTAATTTCTCTCTTCCAACAGAACCTATTATGATTCCTTTCTTTTGATTCTTTTTTCTACTTTTAATTTCATATCATATTTACTAAATTTTTTGTTCATATAGTATTTATAGGTTTTGGTTATCCTTTATTTCCCAATTAGTGGTCATGCACTTCAGCACAGAATGGTCCAAGATTCGTCTCTGTTTCAAATATCCAGATTAACATTTGATTCCTCTTCTAAGCTCAAAATAATCCTAAATCGGTATCCTCTCTCAAATGTCCTTGTATCTAACATTTCACTTTGGAATAAACTAGTTATATATATATCATTTACCATTGTTCTTATTTTCTTATTTTATAGAGATACCGCTTTATTTTTGTTTCAAATTTGTATCTCCATGTATTGCAATATATTCTGCTGCATTGCATATGCAAACCTTCAAATTTTTGTTTCAATTAATTCCCTTAATTTTTTTGGGACTAATTTTACATATTAAATTCTGGTCTACTTGTTACTATTGCATTGTCTCCACTATAATGGTTTGACTTGTTAGTTTTCTAATAATTAGGGCTCTTTATTTGTACAAATTTCAAGGGTCATTTTTATAGTATAACGTTCACCCTTGGGTTTGGAGTTTTGGCAGGTTTTTGTATTTTGACGTTATTTTTCAAACTCGAGAAATAATCGATGACATAAATTTTTTATTTTGTCCTAATTAGAGTTGTGCAAGAATTTAATTAACTATTTACTGTACACAATAAGGAGAGCATCTTGCCATATAACTAGTAATTAGACTGCTTGAAGATGGCACTGAAACTATATTGATTTTATTGTCTTAGACTGCTTGAAGTTGTGGTCCAACTTGCATGTTGTATATTTCTTTAAAAGCTTTTATTAGTATACTATACTTGACAGCACTACCAGCAATGCATTAGGGAAGGCCAAAAATTTTCCTGTGATTTTGCAATAGTTGCTTTCATCTCGTCTCTATATAATTTGATGTCGTACTTTCTTTCCTTAATTTACAGGATTCAGGATTAGGGAAGGCCAAAAATTTTCCTGTGATTTTGCAATAGTTGCTTTCATCTCCTCTCTATATAATTTGATGTCGTACTTTCTTTCCTTAATTTACAGGATTCAGGATAATTCTTCTGCCTTTCAAATCAAATGTTGTTTTGTTACGGTTTCCTAACTTGAAGCCTCCATGATGATGACTTCAATAGCTTAAAGGACAATGAGGTAAACATCTATAGTTTGTCTTTTTATTTGTTGGTTCTCATCAAAATCATTTCACTAGAAATCACTTTTACATCTCTATTAGAACATTTTAAAAATACTAGCTTTAATTAAGGTTTTCCATCTATTGTGTCCCTCCCTATGTTGCACGGACACGGACACGGACTCGGGGATACGGCAATTTTTGAAAAATAAGGACACGACACGGCAGGGACACGGCAGTTAAATAATTAATTAAATTTTATATTTAGGCATATTTTTTAATATTTTTAGACATAAAATACGTTTATGTCTAGAATTTAAATTATATAAGTACTACAAATAAGTAAACTAACACCCAAAGTAGTATAATAATACACATAAAATGTTTAGAGTACAAACCAAAAGTTTAAACAGGCTACATTCAACGTCAAACTAAAAACATTAAGGAAAACCAGATTTAAACTTTTGGGATATATATAAATATATATATATATATATATGTAGTGAGAGTGGGATTAAAAAAGAAAAGAAAAAAAAAGCGTCATAACTTAAGTAAACAGAGTACACAGCATCTCTGAAAGAAAGAAAGAAAAAAAAAAACAGAGAGAGAGAAGAGAAGAGGTCGGACTCAGACTTGTCCACGCCGAGAGAGAGAGAGAGAGAGATCGGAAGGGACAGAGAGCATGGCGTCGACGGCGACTGTCTACGGAGCTCGCCGACTTGCCGACCGGCCCGATCTTGCACCGGTGACTGTCTATGGGTTTCAACTTTCACGGTATCAGACTCTAAACTTTCACCGGCGACTGTCAAAATCTGTGATTTTCTGTTTTTTTTTTCACTGCTGGCGTGTCCACCGGCGACTATCTATGGTTTTTCAACTTGAGATGTGGGTTGAGAACTTGAGATGGGTTGAGAAATCTGTGATTTTCTTTATTTTTTTTCTTTTTTTTTTCACTGCTGGCGTGTCGGAGCCATGTCGAAGCCGTGTCGATGCCGTGTCAGAGAAGCGAAAAAAAAAAAAAAAAAAAAAGAGAGACACTCGCCGGACACGGGAATCCGGCGAGTCGTACCCGTTCCGGTGTCCGACACCGACACGACGCCAAAAATGGCGTGTCCGTGCAACCTAGGTCCCTCCCCCCACCCATCACCTTTCCTGTAAGCTATATGCTATTGTCTTACCTTCCAGGTGACCATTCTGGTTGCTTTAGATCATGCAAATGGTTTGAGGATGTTCCCAATTGCTTACATATAACGTGACTGACTTGTCTGTAAATACTAACACTTATTGTCTGTTATTCAATATTCTTAGTACAATTTTTCTTGAAATTTGGTGTCCTAGCTTAGAAATAGGAGTGAAAAGTTTTGTAAGTTTAGTCAATCAGGGTTTAGCTTGCGTCCAATACTTTTGTGCACTAGACATGACACAGACACAACATGTGTCCCAAAATGGCCACTTGTCAGTCTTGTATCTCATCTGGTGCACAGGAGCAATAGCCAGAAGCCTTACGCTAGTCACTTACGATTCAGTACAGATGCAAGCAGTTTACGGTACTGCAACGCTATTACATTTTAATAACTTTACAATGATTTAGAAAAGCAAGATGTGCCACATGCTCCACTGTTGTTGTTTCTTGTTTATTTGTTTTTGTTATAATAAAATAAAATAAAATAAAATAAAATAAAAACACAGCAGATTAGTAAGGAACTCGCCCTTGAAGTGCTGAATGCATGACTCTACTGGTCTCTTAATTTTTTTGGATATTAACAAATGAGCAAGTTGTGATTCTTGTGAATGAGGTGTGTGAATAAGATAACTTCTATTATTATTGCATGAAGTAGTCTTTTTTCAATAAAATTATTCTTATCTATCAAAAAAGAAAAAAGAAAAAAAAATCTATATGTTAACCCACACGAGACAAAATAACCCAATTACCCTTATGACTAATCCAATATTACTCATAATTATCCCCTCCAAGCTGGGGCATATATATCTTATAACCCCAGCCTGCTACATAACACATTTAAGTGGGTATTGTACAATGGTTTCTTGAATATATCAGCATCTTGATTCTCTGTAAAGACACATGATGTAGCAATTACACCACTTTCCACTTTTTCTCGAACAAGATGACAATTCACCTCTATATGTCTTCTCATGTGTGGGGGCCTTTTTTTGTGTATGGTGTATTGGGCTGGGCTGCCTCCTGCGGTAATGGGCTCGAATATTTCTAAGTAAGGGAGTTGGGACCGGTCCAATTGTAACTCAACTTGGGCCGATTTGTGCACAAACTTATGCCTTGTCTGCCAGGAGTAAACTTTCGGCAAGCAAAACTGTTGCAGACGAGTTACGGCAGGCAGATATAATAATAATAACCAAAAAGAGAGTATCTGACTATTTAAATAAATGGCTATGTAATCCCTACTTATAAAACACGATTACAATTATGATAATGTCATTGCACAGAGAAAAGTAAAGGAGAAAGAAAATAACATAAACTAATCCAAAACGGGCATAAATCAAGTTTTAAGTCTAGTCTGCCGAAACAAAGCCAAAGAGGGGAGAACGCCTCTTCTCAATGCAAATAATCTCTCAGGAAAAAGATCCTGCTATGGGGATTAATGGCTTTGAGGGAGTCGGACCTGAATGGTTATAGCCCAAAAAAAGGAGTCTGTGTTTACGTTTTTTGAAGAGAGCAAGATTTGAAGGGGGAGAGAGGGAAACCGATCTACCGGTGCATGCCCACTGTATTACCTCTCTCGTTAATTTTCTCTCTTTTCTTCTCTATTTTCTTTCTTATCTTTTTTTCTTCTTTTTACTCTGTTTTTCTTTCTACAACATAAAAATGCTCTGTTTTTCCCTCCCTCTTCAGGGCACGGCAAGGGCCCTTTTATAGTGCCTGTCGTGACCAATTTTTAACCGTTTTACCCCTTAACTGCCTTTGTTTGGTCTGGGCGTACTTGCCGACCACCAGGTCTATGCGACATCCACCCTTGCCAGACAGAGGCAGGTTTGTTTCGTTCCTCTTTATACCGTAACACTTCTTTCTGCCACGGTATAAATGCTTTTTCTCTCTACTCTCAAGGCATGCACCCAATGGTTCCCCCTCAAACTTACCTTTTTTGGGTGGTCTATCATTCCAGCAGGACGTACCTCCCAAAAGAGCTTGGGTAGGAGCCACAAAATAGATCTTTTCCCCTCTCCCCACCACCAAACCATACCCCCTTTACCTCTTATCTCTGGCCTATGGCCCCACCACGTCCTATATGATGGGCCTTACATTTCTTTGGCCCACTATTAATTTTCTTTATTGCCTGCAATGTTGAACTGTTATTCCTGCCGTAATAACTTAATCCTGCTGGAGCTCTTTTTAGGCCAGCCGTTTATCCCTTTTCTCAGTGGCCTGTCATAGGCACTGTTTTTGCTTTTACTCATGGGCTCCTATGTCCCTTTGGGCATCCACAACCCAATTACTTTCTTTGGGCTTCCTCGACCCGTTTGCTAATTCCACACTCCCATGGGTTTTTTACTAACTTCATTGGACTTTTCCGGCCCAATAACCTTATTCTTATCTTTGGGGTTCATGGGTCTGCCATAAACCCCTTACTCTCTTAGTTTACATTGCCTTGGGCCTGCGGTGGCCCTTTCTCACTTTTCTACCTCATACACTGCCCATGAGATGCTATTTCTTTCTTTCCTGGCCTCTTTGAGCCCGCTTGCCTCTTCAAGATCCATTTATTTATTTGTTGGGCCTGTGATCCATTATTCCTGCCGCTTGGGCCTAATGGGTTTTTGCTATCTATTTTGTCAATTCTTTGTAGCCCTCATTATTGGGCTTTCTTTCTGCCTGCCTGAGTTTCTACAAATGGCCCTCAACACCTTGTAATAAATTGATAGTTGTTAGAAATAAAGTCTGATTAGAATGTATAAACTTTGGGCAATGAAAAGGTTACTTGGGATGTGTAAAGGGTTAAATGTATAAAGCTTATAAGGGAGATGTATATCCATAAATGTATTCATTATTACAACCTTATCCCGTAAACTCTACAAGCATTCTAAGGTTCTATATATATGTGGGATTACTTTACTGTTATTGTACACATCTAAGAGAGATCAAAAGAATTGTGGATGACCACTTGAATATAAAAGTTTATCAATATGTATTTCTTGTTTCTTTTACTTTGTTTTATATATATTTCCATTATCTATATATATCTAAAAGCTGAAGCGTAGTAATTATTGTTGCTACGCTCTCGTTAAGTCACCTCGTCCACCACATCATTAGTCATTTTCATATTTATTTTTGAAATTTAATTTTTTTACAATATTAACTATATAAATATATTGACTTTACAAATTCATTTTAGGCGGTTTTAGCTTTACAAATTCATTTTAGATGGTTTTAACTTTGCACATTCATTTACTTTAATTTTGATGTTATAATTAAATAATAAATCAATGGAAAATCAAAACAAAAGTGTTGTTTACATATATTCCTCTTAGACGGTTTTAAATTTAAATATTATTTTGCCTTTTTATCTTCCTTATTTTGACTCTTCTTATTCTCATCATCTTATTATAAATTTGCTACCCGATTTCTTCCATTCTATGTATTTTTTTCCTATACAAAAAGGGCTCTCTCTCTCTCTCTCTCTCTCTCTCTCTCTCTCTCTCTCTCTCTCTCTCTCTCTCTCTCTCTCTCGTTGGATTTATTATTATTATTATTTTTCTTGCATTTCTACCTTAGATTGATGAATGTTTGTGTTTTTTAGAATTCTACCTTTGATTGCTTATAATTGAAAAATGATATCAATGAAGAATAAAAAATATTTTAAAAAAAAATTGTCTATAAAAAATGCATTCACAGGTCTTGCTTAATCAAGTTGATGGTAGAAAAGACACAATAGGAGGATCTCCAACTAGAGGTTTGTACCCTCATTGTCCTGTTATTGACTAAATCATATGTGTTTCTTGATTCAAATATTTTTTTTATCATTTTATTTACAACATTAAATACTTTTAATGAATAGTGTTTGTTACTGCTCTAATTTGGAAAAAAAAAAAAATCATATTATAATATGTTATATTTTGTGTTGTCAGGTTTTAACTTATTTGGAAAACTATAAGATAGTTTAAACAAGCTGGTGAAGAACAATTAGTTCATTTGAAAATAATGGTCTTTGTGCAATTTCCTTTCACTATTTAAAAATATTTTGTTTAATAAATTAGTAGTGAATTGTTATGTATTTTTTTATATGATGTTCTTAGATGCTTGGGTAATTGTTTTAAGTGTTTACAAATATTTTATGTTATTCTTCATCTTCCTTATCTTATTAGTGTATTCTTTGAGATTTTTAAGAAAACAAATTCAATTTTGTGTTTAAAATTATTTATTTATCTATTTATTATTCACATATTGGATTAGAAGTTAGATTAGATTATGACAGCATTAATACAATACTTCTTCTTTTTTCAAAAAAAAATTTGTCTACTTTTTCCCCCTTTAGAATTGTATTCTTTGTTTTTCTTTTTTAAGGAAAAATGGTTACAATCTTTTATTTTTCCCTTTATTTTTTTTTTAATTTTAGTTTTGATGAGTTTTATTAAATTTTTTAGTTACGTTTCTCAGTGTTTTTGATTGTATGGTAGAAAAATTGGGTTTGAGAAAGTTTATTTAAAACTAAAAGAATAATTTCCAAATTTTATATACTTTTTGATGATACACAAAATATTATAAAGAAATTTTATTAAAAAAATTAATATTTTTACTAACTTTTTGAATTCTTGAGAAAAATTGTATTGTGTTGATTTTGGTACAGCATAAATTACATATATTACATTTGTAATTGTCACTATAATAAATGAAAATATGATTATGAATTACATTATTATTTATTAAATTAGTTCAAATTGAAATATATATATATATATATATATATTAATGAGACTACTCTAAAAGTATTATCACACGCAATGCGCGGAGTCCGCGACTAGTTTCACAATAATAGTTGATTCATTTTCAAATTATTTAAAGCTCATTATAAATATGGGTTCTCTTGTAATGTATTATTAATCAAGTGAATGCAAGATGTGGTCATTTGGCCTTTAGTGGTGTGGAAGCAGGCAGTTAGGTTGAACCATGCAACTCTCTCTCTTGTGTACCATGATACCATCTCTCTTGCTTCTGCATCTCTTACAATTTTCCATTGTTTTCTCTTTAATTTTAACACTAGGATTCCATGAACTATGGTGTAATTTTCCTTTTTGGTACAATAATTCATATGACATGGGTCTCTCACTGTTGCCGTTGGTGTGGAAGAAAATCATGGAAGAATCTTCCAAAAAGCCAGTTGAGAGAGGAATCCAACCATTGATAAAGAAACGAATTTCTGAGCATGAGGTTATGCAGTTAATTTTATTTCCTACCATAATCTAGGCTCAAAAGATGACAATGTACTATAAACACGTATTACGTATGTCATGAATACATGTCTGCTTCCCTTTGTTTCTCTTCCCCCAAGATTTACCACATATTTAGATTTCCTTAGTTTTTCACATAGAATAAATTGTTTACAAGGAAGAGTTATCTATAGAAGTTTCGTGAACATTTTTGTAACTGTTAATTCTTATATATATTTTGCTAATACTCTTCCTTCAAAAGAATCTAAATTTTTTTTTTTTTTTGGTACAAAATGATTCGAAAACTCAATTAATAAACATATATATAACTAACGGTCTCATCTCCTGGCATAGTAATTAACTGGAGTTTTTGAAATTTCCAAGAGAGGAGCTAATATCCAAAAATGAAAGGCATGCAACATGTTAGGCTCAATGTAACATGCATAGCAATGCATTGATTGCATTCACTAGGTTCTGATGTCCAGTTTATTTTTTTGATAACAAGGGTGTCCAAATCTTTTGGATTTTCCGATATCCAGTTATTTACATATCACAATTCAATCCTAGTCCAAATCCAAATCCCAAAATACATCTTCTTTCGTCCAGTAGCTGCCTAGCTGGCGGTCCTACTTGTTCGAATAAAAATAATTTTTCATTGGTGGTCCCATCACGCTATTTCAGAAACAATAACTGGTGGGCTGCTTGTTCTTATCTATATATATATATATATATATAAAATCGAAGCTTTTGAAGCTTCCACAATTTTCCACATCAGCACAATATTAAAAAAATAATAATAATAATAAAACTTTTTAAAAACTCAAACCCGATATAAAACCTTTCTAAAACTCAAACCCGATGCTCTGCCTTCTCTTTCAAAACTCAAACCGGATATAAAACCTTTCTAAAACACCTACCCACCATACCCACATATTAACAAAGATCTCCTTCCTCAGACCCTATTGCTCCCGTTCCCCTTCTCCTTTCCCGTTCCACCCACAACCACCAGAACTCAGCAGGCAGCAGCAGCACCACCACCACCACCCACAACAACCGCAACCCACAAACCACCATAATCAGACCATATCAAATCCACAACCCAAAAGCAAAAAACGATTTTGAAGATCTGCGATTTTGGGGATGTATAGGCAACAGCACCACCACCACCACCACCCACAACAACCGCAACCCAAAAACCACCATAATCAGACCATATCAAACCCACAACCCAAAGGCAAAAAACGATTTTGAAGATCTGCGATTTTGGGGATGTATACTAATCTGAAATAACAACTCATATGGTGGGTAACTTCTTCCCCTATGACGGTAACCGAATTCAACTACGCCACAAATGCTTTCTTCCCCTGCGACGGTAACCGAATTCAACTATGCCACAAATGCTTCGCCTCACAACCAACCAACATCAGACTGCTGGAACGGCTACAGGTAAAATCTTTTATATTAATTTTGGGTGTTTAATAGGATTTAGGTTCGGCTATTTGTTTTGGTTTTGATTTAAGAAATTGGTTCAGATTTTGTTTTGATTTAGAATTGATTAATTATCCTACTTATCTCTCAAATTTTAAATGGTGGTTGTGCCTGTGAGGTGTTTGATGCTAGGTCTTAGTGGGATTCTGCATATGGGGAGCAATAATAAATTTGACAGAATTACAGAAAATTTTTATTTATTTTCTATTATCTGGAACAAAATTGAGCAATTTAGGTTTGAAACAGCAATTGAACCCTGGAGCTAAGGAAGTTTAATTGCTATTTCTTACGGTTACTTTGCTGCCATCAACAGGATTTTGCTAGAAAATCCTTTAGAGTCATTCATTATATGTTGATTTATGCAAAAGGGCTACGCTGATTTTTTTACTGCCTGCAATGTACAAGTTACAGGGCAATGCAATGGTGCAGTGTAACAATGGCTGGGTTTTTATGTTATTTAATGCAAAATTTATATTGCTTGACATTACACGGAGTTGTCATGCATTGCAATTTGTATCTCATACACATGTGAGACTTGGCTGGATTATACCCTGTTTGAGTGTTTATCCTTGGTTATAAATTATGGATATTTTGCCTCCTTTTACCACCTCGGTTTGTACTATTGTAATCAAAAGCAAAAGGTGACCTTAAGTCACCAAAGCCTGATTTCCCAAGGTGAGAGGCACCAAAATGAGGCCCCTAGGCGCTAAAAGTGAGTTCCTCACTGAAGGTGCTTTGCTCAAAGCCTTATATCAACATCCTAACCACCATTATATCAATTGAAAATAGGGCAGCCAAGTAGGTGAATTTATAGGACAAGTCTGGAACTTTGGTAGAAGAAAGGGTGGTGAAAATGGATTATCTATGTCATTGATTTTTTAAAAAGTTTGTTTAATGATTTATATATGCTTCATAATTGTTCATAAGTCACTGTTAAGAAAATTTTAGCTTCACTACTATGACATCTGGGTTTCATAATTAAATTTAGCGGAGCTTATTTTTCTTGAAATCTCATCTGGGTTGCTTTAAATGTTGATTCTTTATGTGTCTGATATAGTGATTTCTTATGCATGTGTCTATGAGGAAAGCTACTTTAAAAATTGAGCTATGGTGGTCTTTATTTCTTATTTAATAATTTTGAAGTTGATTCTCATATTGGTTGTTTTTAACTATCCTAAATTGTATTTGGGAAGAGCTTTGGATTATGGTCCTTTTGCCTATGGTAGGTGTAAAGCAATTTTTTTTCCCTTAAGAAAAGAGAGAAGAAGTTGACAGAATTGCCTGTTAATGATACTTTCTGAGTTTAAAGAACAGGTTTTGTTTAGTAATGGTGTTTCTACATTTCGTTATCTGTTATATATGAAAATAACACCAATATGTTGTGGTTATCGCACTTTCTCAGATACTATAATTCTTCTTCTATTCTCAAAGCCCCTAACTTGGGTAAAGCAGCTGTTTTCTAGGAACTATTTCAAGGCAAAGCAAAAGGGTTTGACATGGAGAAGGCTTTATTGGCAAAGTCTATTCATGATTTTGAAAAAGCAATATCTATGGTGTCTTAGCACAAGAGACGTGGTGGGGAATGTGAGCAAGCAAAGAAGATTTATAAAACTCAATGTTTTATGTTGAATAAATATATGATGTACTCTTCTATATAATGCAGATTTGTTGTATTATATTCTTTCTCTACTCTTTTTGAGTCATAGCAAAAGAATTTGACATTGGTAACCATATTCTATTTATTATGAAAATAAGATTGCGATCATTATTGCAATTTGTTTATTCACAATATATATGTAACTATGAAAATAACTTCATTGCCAATGGACCTATGGTAGTGGTATTAATCTTTTTGGCATGTATGTATTTTTATGGAGATGATAATTGCAATATTGTTTTTTTTTTTTTTTTTAAAAAGAATCTCGTGCATCGCACGGGTTAGCGACTAGTTTGGTTTATTTGCAAAATAACTGGTGGTCCCATCACGCTACTTCAGCGAAGTTTAAATCGTTGGCATTTGTTTCTCAAAAAAAAAAAAAAAAAAAATCGTTGGCATTTAGTCATTGTGGGGTAGAAAAGACTTGGGACTTCCCTTTTCACACGAACAATTCTACGCCAAACGCTAGTCAAGTCAATGCATATATAAAATTGAACCTTAATTTAAAGAGTAAATGCAAGTCAAGCCATCAAAATTAACTATACATTACACATACTATAAGCATAAAATCATTAAACTGAATAGGATTTGTGCTTTTGATTGTTCTTTTCTTCATCCTGCTCTTCCCAGCTTCCAGACTTTTACCACTTATCTGTCTCTTGGCTTTCACTTCATTTCCTGCATCTACCTGTTTGCTAACTAATAAAAGTAAGTGCACTGCACTCTGACATGTTTTTATGCTATTGATTTTATATTTTTCTTGGCTAAATAAATAGTTTTTTACACAACAAATTAAAACGTAGGAAACTCTTCCTTCTTTCAATCTCATCGACTGTTGAGAGAGAAACAAGATGGAGTGTTGGTTCCTACAAGATACCAAGGAGAAGTAGATATAGGCACAGTTTGGATCCACGTTTGCTGCGATTTAAGTTTCTGCGTTTTCCCTTTTTTTTTTTTTTTTTTTTTTTTTTCCCAATAAGTGGTACTGTTCATGTACGGTACTAGCCACAACTTTTGACCGGACTTCCGTGAACAGTGCATCTATGCACTGTTTATGGACCTACAAATTTCATTTTTTATCAATTTTTTCATTAAAAATGGGTCCCACAGCACTATTCACATATTTAAAAATTATTTTGCTACAGTATTTTCAGTTTTCAGTTTCAGCAAAATAAGTTCTATCCAAACAAACCTATAGAAAAAAATTAAAAAAAAAAAAAAATCCAAAGAACATAATAAAATGATAAAATTAAGTTGATGAAATTTTAAGGTATTGGATCTATCACGTTTAAGGTAGAATTGATATATTAGATCCAAATCTCTAGCTTATGGTACCACCATAAAAGCCACCTTTGTTTATTTATTAGGCATGCTCAGTGGTCTGTTCAATACATTTACATCATGATGGAATTAATAGTAAAAGTTGTTGAGCTTTTTGACAAATGATGCAAAGAGTAGTAAAATTGGATTACCATTTCATAAATCATTCTATAGATCTTTTTTTATATGTACCATGCTTACCTAATTTTAATTGTCCATCTATTTTTATAAAATATATTATAAATATGATAGGTATGGTATATACACACAACAAAGTGTGTTGTGTAGAATTTTCCCATTTCATATTATTGTTTGAATATTAAATATAATGTGAAGAATCTCTCACTCCATAATATATTTATATACTCGTATATATAAACTAATTACTTAAATTTTTAAAGAAATGTAATAAAGTTATTTTTATTCTTTTATACATCCATTTAATTTAAATTAATTAATATTTGATCTGATATTGTATTCTTTATGTTTTTACTGAGTGGAAATAGAAATATGGGTAGAAAGAGTGGTCAATTTTGGGATTATGCTCAGGACCTAAACGGTCATTTTAAGTGTAATTTTTGTAAATGTGATTTCCCTGGGGCTGTATCAAGGATTAAATCACATTTGGCTGGAGTTAAAGGTCATGATATTGCTATGTGTGAAGTTGTCCTGAATAATGAATATGTTCAAAAAGAAGCTTATGAAGCAACTCAAGGGACTAACAAAAACCTTAAAACTTAAAAGTGCATCAACCTCAAGCAGCGATGTGGAGAGTGAAGCCTCAAATTCAATATCAACAATTCAGGAGGAAAAAATTGTGAGTTGTGACACAGGTGTTTATCTAGTCCCAATTCTATACTTAGTTGTTTATTTCTAATAAAACCATTTTTTAACACTTTGCAAACCTTTTCATTTTAATTATCTTTTGCAGAGCATGGAAGATTATGTGGCTGAAATTTTCTTCGATGATGTTGTGGACAGACTAATAACCAATGCTGCTAATCTTATGAGTTTTGATTCTTTGAAGGAGGAACTGAAAAATTTTCTTTAGACATTATACAAGATCAAATTCGCGATACGTGCTGCTCAGATGAGGCAAGTAAGTGATGACTCTCTGAGGATTTGGTTAACAAAGCTTCAAGATGTAGCTTATGAAGCTGATAATTTGCTAGATGAGATTGACTATGAGATTCTTCAGCAAAGGGTGTCGACTCAAAACCAAACGATGGATCAGGTATGCAGCTTTTCATCCTGCAATCTTAATAGAGTTAAGACCATCAACCAGTCGTTGGCTAAAATTGTGAATACTGTAGCTCACTTTAATCTTAGAATGGAGTTTGCTACTTCAAACCCCAAGATTATCCTGGACAAGAATATGGACTCCTTAGTCAACGATTCAGAAGTTGTAGGAAGAGGATATGATGTATATATAGTAAACAAACTTACTAGTTCAAGCAATCAACATGGTATATCCATTCTTCATATTGTGGGTGTGGCAGGTCTTGGAAAGTCAACTTTAGCAAAAGAAGTGTATAACCATGAACAAGCAAAGAAGCATTCTAATGTACTAGTATGGGTAAATGTCAGTAAAAATCTTGATGTTAAAGGGATTCTAAGAGAGATTTTAAAATCTCTTAACAAAGACTTGATAGATTTAGAAGATATTGCAATACTAAAAGAACTTTGGGAAAGAATGCATGGGAAGAAGTATCTTCTTGTACTTGATGATGTGCGGAATGAAGATCATGAGGAATGGAATACTTTACGGCGATACTTGTTAAGAATTAATTCAAGTACCAGTAATAATATTATTGTAACAACACGTAGTAACAGTGTTGCTCAAATTATGGGGACAGTTTCCCCATATTGCTTGGATGAATTATCAAATGATGAATGTTGGTCTATATTGGTGAAAAGAGCATTTGCAAATGAACTAACTTTAGATTTGCAAGCTATTGGAATAGAGATTGTTAAAAATTGCAGAAGGGTTCCATGGGCTGCAAGAGTTTTAGGGGGAACTATGTACCTTAAAAATGATAAAAGTGAATGGTTATCAATTCAAGATAATTTTATTTGGGATTTATTGGATGATGATAATAATGGAATCTTTCATGTATTGAAGTTAAGTTTTGATCATCTTCCAATACCATCTTTAAAACAATGTTTCGTATATTGTGCGATTTTCCCTGAAGATTATGACATGAAAAAGGACGAACTAATTCAACATTGGATGGCTAAAGGGTTCCTTGAACCTCTTATAGAAAGTAATATGGAGATGGAAGATGTTGGTAACACATATTTTAATATTTTTTTCGCCACTACCTTTTTCCAAAATGCTAGAAAGGATGCCTAGGGTAATATTATCAGCTACAAAATGCATGATTTGGTGCATGATCTTGCACTCAAAATTTCAAACTCTAAAACTTCGATTTTGGAGCAAGGTTCAGTTGATAGGTTCAGCCAAATACGATGTTCAGTTGTCCATTTTGATGGCCAAATGACACCAAGAATTCCCTTTGCAGGAGATAGTATTACGCAATTGCGAACATTAGTTTCAGAAAATGCTGACTTTGACAATTTTAAGTGCTTACGTGTTCTAAAGTAATCTGGGGTTAGTATAACAGCGTTGCCAGATACAATTGAGCAGTTAATACATTTGAGGCTTCTTCATGTTTCACAAACTAAAATTAGGGAATTACCTAAATCCACCACCAAGCTCTACCATTTGCAGACTTTAAGAATTGAAGATTGCTGTCATCTCACAATGCTTCCAGAGGACCTAAGCAATTTGATTAAATTGAGACATATTCATATTGATGATTTCAAGGATCCTAGTTACAGAAAACAAACACCTAAAAATATGGGGCAATTAATTTGCCTTCAAACATTGCCATATTTTACTGTGGATCAAGATGAAGGTCATTGGATAAAAGAACTGGGATGCTTAAACCAACTTCGAGGAGAATTAGATATCTACAATCTAGAGTATGTGAGAGATAAAAAAGAAGCCAGAAGTGCAAGTTTAGCAAAGAAGACCAAAATATTCAAGTTGGGATTTCATTGGAGTTCAAATTTTGGTAGAGTGAAGGACTTCTCTGATAATGAGGAAGAGGTGTTGGAAGGCCTCCAACCTCACCAAAATTTGAAAAGCTTAACCGTTGAAAGGTTTAAAGGATCTAGATTCCCATCATGGTTGTTGACAGGTCATGATACTAGGGATGATTTGTTGCTGTTTGACAATTTGATCGAGCCAACTTTAAGTGAGTGTTATAACTGTGAAGAAGCTCCTACTCTTGGCATTTGCCCTGTCTAAGGGTTCTTGATATAAGAGGAATGGAGAATGTAAGATGTATAATGATGACGTTGAGAATTGTCACCAATAAGTCACACCGTACTCGCGAGTCAACGAACCTGCACAACAAGAACGAACGGAAGAAGAACCCTTAGAGAGCATCGGTGTGGTGCCGGCCAAAAGCCCTCCGAAGGTCAAGTCAAAATTCGTCCCTTGAGTTATTTTGAGGCGTTAGAGAGGGTCAAATCATCTTACCTTGATTTGCGTGAATATTACTCCTTTTTATAGTGGTAGAGAGTTGCTTTTCTTCTTAACCTCCAGATCTTTCCAATGTGGGACTTTGATACAATTTCCCTTATTGGATCTTAGGGCTTTTCTAGGCAAATAGAGATTTCGGATCATGGGCCCTTACCATGTCTGTCTGCGATGGGCCTTCAGAGCGCGTGGACCCATCTTTACAAAGACCAAACAGTACCCATCCGTCAGGCCCATTAAGATAGGCCCATCAGACTAAATTTTACTATCTTCAGTTGCCCCCTTCACCCCAATGGTCCGTCTGCTTTTAGGTCAAAGGACCAATGGGGTGACGATTCTAATGTATGGGCGTGACGGGTATTTTGATGACGGAGTGGGATTCGCGAAACAGAAGGTTGAAAATGTTTGACGGATCCAACCGTCAGATAGGACGACGGTTTCATATGGATTTAACCGTCAGACATGATGACGGGTATCTTGCAATTTCAGACGGTTTAATCGAGTCAACGGTTACAAACTGTTGATGCGAGCAGACAGGTTGTCAGCATTTATTAGCATGCCACGTGTCAATCTCTGAATGGCCGTTGTATAGGATCGAAGCGTCGCTTCGTCTTCCGTGCATCTCCTATATATATGAGGCGTCTCAATCTCTCATTTTCGCATTTCCAAACAGAAAACGTCTGTCAGAGAGAACCGTCAACCTTGTCAGAGCAATCCGTCGAGTACTGGTAACCACCAATTACCACAACCGTCACCCGTTCTACGCCAGGTGTGGTAAGTATTTACTTCAATTTCACATTCAAGTTACATTTTCGTCCAAGCATTGTTGTTAGGCTTACTATACCCGTCAATGTTTTTAAACCCGTCAAGTCTTAGGTTTCATCATTAATTGTAGGAAATGTCTAGTGCGTCAAGTAACCAATCGGTGGTTCGTGACGGGACGGAATACGAGAGTGTATACCCGTCCGGTCATAAAGACCAAGATAGTCCAGGCGAAGATAGGAGTCCGTCTGCATCCTCTTCGTCCTCAACAAGTGAGGATGTGGAGATAATTGAAATAGGGGGTCCTGCTGACGACGGGAATAAAGCACTGGAGTCCGTTGTGGGTGCTGATGGACTAAGGCAGTTCATCATGTTACCAGAGTGGACAGTGCATAGGTTCACGTCCGTCATCCGGGAGAGACACTTCAGTACCTTTAGAACCAATTTTCAGATACCAGATTACATTCCAATCCGTCTCCCCTACGTGTCGGAGAAATGTTATTATGACGGGGTAGAAGGCGTTGGAGTGTACGAGCAGGTGTTGAAGGCTGGACTTCGGTTCCCGCTCTCTACACTCCATAGAGAACTCTTACATTACCTGGGACTGTCCGTCACCCAGATTTCTCCGAACGCCTGGAGGGTCTTCATAGCAATGGAGATTCTTTATGGTGCATGGTCAGACGGAGAAAGGAGATTGACGGTCCGTGAATTTCTTCACTGTTACCGTCCAGATGAGATTGACAGATCAAGGGGGTTGTACCGTTTTGCTAGTCGAAGTCCCCTGTTGAAGATTATCTTTGAGACCCCAGACTCAAATAGAGACTGGAAGAGTCGCTACTTCTTCCTGGAGGGTGACAGATGGATGAACCGTCCAGGAGAGACGGAGTACATGCCCGTCGATACAACTTGGGGAATAATAAACCAATTACGTATACATCCGTCTTACTTGTCCTTTTTTACATATCCGTACACTTTTATGTGCGTATTTTGACCGTCTGTCTTTGCAGGTAGACAGCGTCCGCAGATTAGCCTCGAGGAATTTAGTTTCCTTGAAGAGATTTGCAGAAAAACTAGGCCAGAGGAAAGGACCTGGGCTAAGTTAGTGAATCCAAAGACAATACACTGGTATTGTGACGGTCCAGAACCTACCCGTGAGGCCATTGCATACGACGAAAGAATACACAAACGTGAGTCCGTCTACTTTTACCCTTGAAATTGAAATTTTATTTTTGAAAAAATATCATCATCCGTCCTGTATTGCAGAAATGGACGACGCCAAGAGAAGGGCAATGATAAAATCTCTAGCCGTCGAGCAAAAGAAGACGGGTGAGATCGTTGTTCCCAGTGTGCCGGGGTCATCGGGTAAGAGGAAGCAGCCACCAAAGTCCGACCGTCCACTCAAGCAGCCAAAGGTGTCAATGGAGCCCGTGGTGGGCTTGATGGCTGAGGGCCCTAAGGCCGTCACCCAAGTTAAACAAGGGGCCGGTAAGGGCCTAATGCATGCTCCACCCGTCAGCGAGGAGAAGCCCCCTCCCCTTCTCCGTGAGGACTCGAAGTTCGCTTTGGAGAAGCTTACGTCCATACTTTCTGCAGAGGATTATGAGGATCTTGGGAATCATTCGACGGAGGTGATGGGGGAGACGGGGTTATTTGCCGTCGGACAGGTAACTTTCCTTATCCTTCAGTTTATGTCCGTCCACTCCCTAGTTTCATTTTTGACACTTCTAATTTTGTCTATTTCAGTCCTTGGTTATGATGAAGGGCTTGATGGACCGCTGCCTCAACCGTGAAGCGGCTCTGGAACGGGTACGGTCAAAACTTGGGCAGACGGAAGAGGAGCTTGGCCAGCTGCACAAGTGGAAGGCCACGATGGAGCAGAAGTTTGCACTCTCTGAGAAGACGAGAGAAGAGCTTGAACAGAGGACGGAGGAGGCTGGGAAGGCCTTGAAGGTTAGAGCAGACGAGGTGAAGGATCTGAAGAAAAAACTCCGTCATGCAAGGGATGACGCCGTCAGCGAATATCGCAACTCCGAGTCTTTGTTGAAGGAGCTGGCAGGATCGTTCCTTCAAGGCTTCGACGATTCGCTCCGTCAGGTGAAGAAGGCCTACCCAGATCTGGACTTGTCCATGATAACACTAACTGATCAAGGTCAGACGTCTGCTCTACCCGTCGCCTCCGAAAATACGGAGGATCTCTTTGGAGAAGAGGCAGCTCAGGGTGACGGAGAGTCCGCTATGCCGAATGAGGTCGCTGTTGTCGACCCCAATAAAGCAGAGTAACCCATATAATTGTTGATGAGGATCCGTCTCCCTTTTTATGTATTGTTAATAATTTGTAGACGGTTTGGTTGAAGTTTCATTTGTACTGAACAATACTTTTCATTCATTGTCTTTTCGTGATCTGTATCCGTTAAGGATTTTCTCCGTCTACTTTTATTTTGAATTTTAATTTGCACAAGCTCGTCTGTTGATCCGTCCACTTATAAGCTAAACTATTGAAGCTGACTTATATCGTCATGTTGTCCGTCCACCTTGAGGGCGTTTTAGAGCCGTCTGCTTTATGTATGTACATAATTTATTCACCGTTTTTGCTATGCCGTCCATTTTACAAACACGTAGTATTACTAAACGTTTTGATGGTCCGTCCGCTTTTCGGACATGTAGAATTATTCACCGTTCTAGGTGCGTAAATATCTCTAATTTTAATTACGGTGATCCGTTCGCTTTGAGACTGATACCGTCTAAATTATGGACGTGTATAATTATCACCGTCTTGGTGATCCGTCCACTTTATGGACATGTAGAATTATTAAACGTTTTGGGTGATCCGTCCACTTTGAGGAGTACACCGTCCAATTTGTGGAATTGTGTAACTACTCACCGTTTTGGTGATCCGTCCACTTTATGGACTTGTGGAATTATTCACCGCTTTAGGTGATCCGTCCACTTTGAGGAGTCTACACCGTCCAATTTTGTGGACTTGTGTAACTACCACCGTCTTGGTGATCCGTCCACTTTATGGACATGTAGAATTATTCACCGTTTTAGGTGATCCGTCCACTTTGTGGAGACTACACCGTCCAATTTGTGGACTTGTGTGAGTAGACACCGTTTTCGGTGATCCGTCCACTTTATGGACATGTAGAATTATTAAACGTTTTGGTTGATCCGTCCACTTTGAGGAGTACACCGTCCAATTTGTGGACTTGTGTAACTACCACCGTCTTGGTGATCCGTCCACTTTATGGACATGTAGAATTATTCACCGTTTTTTAGGTGATCCGTCCACTTTGTGGAGACTACACCGTCCAATTTGTGGACTTGTGTAAGTAGACACCGTTTTCGGTGATCCGTTCACTTTGTGGACTTTTAACTAGCTTTCGTTAAGTTTGACGACAATTGTAATGACATCAAAGTAGAAAAAGATCATAACTGTATCTAATTGCGTAAAGGAAAAGTGCCTGCCCCCTTGGGCTTAAAAAAGGCACGACAGGATTGTAGCAAGAGAAACACATGTTAAAGAAAAAACTTATAACTAGTTAATAAAAAGGCCAAATGGAAAATTGGTTGCCGTTCGCAGTGTTACTATCACTGGTAGTATTTCCTCAAATGCTCCGCATTCCATGGATGCGGTAGCTTCTCCCCCTCTGTAGTCTCCAGGTGGTATGTTCCCTTCCTTTTCCATGCCGTGACTCGGTAAGGTCCTTCCCAGTTGGGGCCGAGCTTTCCCTGTGTAGGGTCTCTAGCTGCACCCATGACCCTCCTGAGCACCAGGTCTCCTACTTGGAAGTCTCTATGTCGGACCCGGGAGTTGTAATGTCTGGCCATGCGTTCCTGATATCTTGCGATCCTTTGCTCCGCTGCCGACCTTACCTCATCTATCAGGTCCAGCTGTAGCCTCATCAATTCGTCGTTCCTGCCTTCGTCATGGTTGTGAACCCTGTAACTTGTGAGGCCAACTTCTGCGGGGATGACCGCCTCATTTCCGTATGTCAGTCGGAATGGCGTCTCTCCTGTCGGAGTCCTCGCCGTTGTCCTGTACGCCCACAGTATGCTCGGTAATTCTTCGGGCCATATTCCCTTTGCCCCCTCGAGCCGAGTCTTGATAATCTTTAGCAGGGTTCGGTTCGTGACTTCAACCTGGCCATTGGCCTGAGGATGGGCGGGTGATGAGTAGTGGTTTTTTATTCCTAGCTGTGTACAGAAATCCCGGAAGTGGCCGTTGTCGAACTGCCTCCCGTTATCCGAGACAAGGACTCTAGGAATACCAAACCTGCATACGATGGACCGCCAAACAAAACTTCTAATGTTCTTTTCTGTAATGGTGGCCAAGGCTTCCGCTTCTACCCATTTTGTGAAGTAGTCAATACCCACTACCAAGAACTTGAGCTGCCTTACCGCCGTTGGGAAGGGTCCCATGATATCCAGTCCCCATTGTGCGAACGGCCATGGAGCCGTCATAGGGGTCAGTTCTTCAGCTGGCTGTCCGATAAAATTGCTGAACCTCTGGCATTTGTCGCAGCTCTTAACGTACGACTCGGCATCCTTCTGCATGGTTGGCCAGTAATACCCAGCTCGTACCAGTTTGTGCACCAACGACCGCGATCCAGAGTGATTCCCGCATATCCCTTCGTGCACTTCCCTCATTACGTAGTCTGCCTCTTCAACCCCGAGGCATCTTAGATAAGGGCGGGAGAATCCTCTTTTGTACAGAACGTCTCTTATCAAGACGAATCTCGCCGCTTGGACTTTCAGCTTCCTCGCTGCCTCCTTCTCCTGTGGCAGTAACCCGTCCTTCAAGTATGAAGCTATCTGGGTGGTCCAGTTTCTTTCGGAGCGTATCTCCTGCATATTGTCGGGGTCTATTAGTGGAAAGAGTTGAACGAAGGAAAGTACATTACCCGGTGTCGTCACTTGTTCTGCCGAGGCGGCTTTGGCTAGCCGGTCGGCGAGCTCGTTTTCTCCCCTGGGGATTTGGACGACCGTCGCTTTTAGTCCGTCGACTCTCGTTCTGACTTGATCAAGATATCTCTTCAACCTTTCCCCCTTGCATTCGTAGTCTCCGTTTACTTGATTGGTCACGACCTGAGAGTCGCAATGGACGGCCACACTTTCAGCTCCGGCGGCTTTGGCTAGGTCGAGTCCTGCCGCCACCGCTTCGTATTCTGCTTCATTGTTGGTAATGGGGAGTCGAGACGGACCATACATTCGATCTTGTCCCCTTCGGGCGACAGCAACACTATGCCGGCCCCTCCAATTCGCCGATTGGATGACCCGTCGGTGAAGATGCTCCACTTGGGGGGTTCTTCTGCCCCTTGTCCTCGTCACGCGTAAACTCCGCTATGAAGTCGGCTACAGCTTGTCCTTTAATGGCCACACGCGGACGGTACTTGATATCAAACTCACTCAATTCTATTGCCCACAGTGTCAGTCGACCTGCGGCTTCAGGATTACTCAGTGCCCTTCGCAAGGGCTTGTCGGTCATTACATTCACGGTGTGGGCTTGAAAGTAATGTTTGAGCTTGCGAGCCGCCGTTATCAATGCGAAAGCGAGTTTCTCCATAGGTTGGTATCTTTCTTCGGCGCCGCGGAGCGCCCGGCTGGCGTAGTATACAGGTTTCTGTGCATTATCCTCTTCTCTAATTAAAGCAGCGCTGACGGCGACAGAGGAGACAGCCAAGTAGAGGAAAAGTTCTTCGCCAGGTTGCGAGGGACTCAATAGGGGTGGTGAGGATAGGTATGCCTTTAGTTCCTCGAACGCTCGCTGACACTCGTCCGTCCACTCGAATGATTTCTTTAATGTGCGGAAAAAGGGCAGGCACTTGTCCGTGGCTCTCGACACGAATCTATTTAACGCCGCTATCTTGCCGTTAAGGCTTTGTATCTCCTTCACATTTCGCGGGGGTGCCATTTCTAGTATGGCTCGGATTTTGTCCGGGTTAGCCTCAATCCCTCTCTGGGATACCATGAAGCCTAGGAATTTGCCTGCCGTTACGCCGAATGCGCATTTTCCCGGATTGAGTTTCATGTTGTAGGATCGTAGCGTACCGAACGTCTCCTTAAGATCTTCGAGGTGGTCTTCCTCCTTCTGGCTCTTCACCAGCATGTCGTCGACATAGACTTGAACATTCCTCCCGATCTGCTGCGCGAACATCTTGTTCATTAGCCTTTGGTATGTTGCCCCCGCATTCTTCAGGCCGAATGGCATTACTTTGTAGCAGAATAGTCCTTGGCTGGTTACGAACGAAGTCTTTTCCTGATCGGCCTCGTGCATGCGGATCTGATTATAACCCGAGAAAGCGTCCATGAAGCTTAATAATTGGTGTTGAGCCGTCGAGTCTACTAGGACGTCGACTCTTGGAAGGGGATAGCTATCTTTAGGGCACGCTTTGTTAAGATCCGTGAAATCCACGCACATACGCCACTTACCGCTCGCTTTCTTTACCATTACCACATTCGCCAGCCAATCGGGATAGTAGACTTCCCTGATAAAGCTTGCCTCTTGGAGTTTGCGGACTTCCTCCGCTATTGCTTGGTCTCGTTCCGTTGCGAACACTCTCTTCTTTTGTCGGACGGGTGGAAATGAGGGTAATACATTCAATTTGTGTACCATGACGGAGGGATCGATTCCCGGCATATCGTCATGGCTCCAGGCGAACACATCCTTATTGCTCCTCAGAAAAGCTACGAGCTCTTGACGGATTGCGGGTTTGGCAAGCGTTCCGATCTTGGTTGTTCTGTCCGGATTGGAACTGTCAAGAGTTATCTCCTCCAGCTTCTCTGTTGGTTCCGCCACCGTTCGGTGCTCTTCTATGTTCAAGGCCTGGATTTGGTCTTGCATCTCCATCATAGCGACGTAGCATTCTCGTGCGGCAACTTGGCTTCCGCGTAGCTCTCCTACCCCATACTCCGTTGGGAACTTGATCATTAGGGCGTAAGTTGATGTTGCCGCCTTCCACGAGTTGAGCGTAGGTCGTCCAAGGATAGCATTGTAGGCGGACGAGCAATCGACCACCAAGAATGTCACGTTCCTCGTGATGTGTTGGGGGTAATCTCCTACTGTCACCCGTAACGTTACCGAACCCAGAGGGAATACCTTACTCCCTCTGAAACCAACGAGCGGGGCGTCTGTCGGTATTAGCAGGTCCCTGTCAATCCTCATCTGCTGGAATGCCGGATAGTACAATATGTCGGCCGAGCTGCCGTTGTCGATCAACACTCGGTGCACGTTGTAGTCTCCTGTCCGCACGCTGACGACGAGGGCATCGTCGTGTGGATGGTGTAGGCGTCGTGCATCCTCTTCCGTGAACCCAACAATAGGTTCTTCTCCGTTTGCTATCCTTGGCACTCTGCTCGTCAACTGGACATTCTGTACCATCCGAAAGTATGTTTTGCGAGCCTTCTTTGACGATCCGGCCGCAGCAGTCCCTCCGACTATCATTCTTATGTCTCCAATTGGGGGTCTTGGTCGCTCGTTTTCTCGGCGGAGGTGTTGTTCTTGTGGGGGTTGATCCGTTCTCCCCTTGTTGACGAACTTCTGCAGCTTCCCTTGTCGGATAAGTGCTTCGATTTGCTGCTTCAAGTCGTAGCAATCGGCCGTGTCGTGGCCGTGGTCACGATGAAAGCGGCAATATTTGTCTCTGGACCTTTTGCTGGGGTCACTCTTCAGCTTTCCTGGGAACATCAGGGACCCTTCGTCCTTAATCTGCATTAGGACTTGGTCAATTGGCGCGTTTAGCGGGGTGAAATTTGCGAACCTTCCGCCAATGGATTTTGGACGTTTGTCCTCCCTTCGGTCTCCCATCCTTCCTTTCTTGCGCCCCTGGTCCTGTCGGGAATCCTCCTGTCTATCTCTTTTCTTGGGTCTATCTTCTCGCGATAGTAGTGCGTCTTCAGCGTTCATATATTTGGTGGCCCTGTAAAGGACCTCCGACATGGTCTTGGGGTCGTTTTTGTATAGGGAGAACAAAAACTTACCCCCCTTCAGCCCATTTGTGAATGCTGCTACCAATATCTTGTCGTCGGCTTCGTCGATCGAAAGTGCTTCTTTGTTGAAGCGTGATATGTAGGCCCTTAACGTCTCCTCTTCCCGTTGCTTGATATTCATTAAACAAGCCGTTGATTTCTTATACCGATGTCCTCCGATGAAATGCGTAGTAAATTGAGCGCTTAGCTCCTTGAAGGTGCTGATGGAGTTGGGCGCTATCCAGCTGAACCAAATCCTCGCTGCGCCCTTCAGGGTTGTAGGAAAGGCCCTGCACATAATCGCGTCTGCCACTCCCTGAAGGTGCATCAGGGTCTTGAAGGTCTCTAGGTGATCTAGAGGGTCCTTGACCCCGTCGTAACTATCCATACTTGGCATACGGAACTTATTTGGCAGGGGGAAGGAGTTGACGGCTGCTGTGAATGGCGAGTCAGTCCGGTTGACAAGGTCGTCAAGATCACTTGACACTCGCCCCTTGAGAGCGCTCATCATCACATCCATATGCTCCTTCATAGCCTGCATCTCCGCGATGATGGATTGTGGAGCAGTGTCCGTCGGGGAAGGGATGCTTATGTCCCGTCTTACTGGTCTGCTCGGGGCGTTACTCCCCTGTGGTCCGTCCTGATTTCTCCTTTCGGCGCTGTTCCCCTCTTGATCCGCTCCTTGGTTATTGACCGCGGCATTCTTTTGGTTCAGCTGCTCTTGTAGGTCGTGGTTTTCCTTGGTGAGGCGCTCCACGGCTGCGGCAAGCGTCCTGACCTGTCTCTCAAGGGCAGTCGTAGGGGCTTCTTCCTGAACGTCATTCGTGGTTGCCATTGAGCGGGTGAGTACCATGTAACTCTTTTGTCTGGGAATCTACGAAGTACTATACGTCTCTCTGATTCCCCACAGACGGCGCCAGCTGATGACGTTGAGAATTGTCACCAATAAGTCACACCGTACTCGCGAGTCAACGAACCTGCACAACAAGAACAAACGGAAGAAGAACCCTTAGAGAGCACCGGTGTGGTGCCGGCCAAAAGCCCTCCGAAGGTCAAGTCAGAATTCGTCCCTTGAGTTATTTTGAGGCGTTAGAGAGGGTCAAATCATCTTACCTTGATTTGCGTGAATATTACTCCTTTTTATAGTGGTAGAGAGTTGCTTTTCTTCTTAACCTCCAGATCTTTCCAATATGGGACTTTGATACAATTTCCCTTATTGGATCTTAGGGCTTTTCTAGGCAAATAGAGATTTCGGATCATGGGCCCTTACCATGTCTGTCTGCGATGGGCCTTCAGAGCGCGTGGGCCCATCTTTACAAAGACCAAACAGTACCCATCCGTCAGGCCCATTAAGATAGGCCCATCAGACTAAATTTTACTATCTTCATATAAGAACTGAGTTTTACAGTGATGGAAAATACGGAAATGCATTGTTTCCAGCGTTGGGAAGACTTCAATTGAAGGGGTTGAAAAGGCTAGAAGAGTGGAAGGATGCAGAGAAGCTGACAACCACAGGTGAGGTGTTTCCTTGCCTTGAGGAGTTGATTATTGAAAACTGTGGCCAACTGACAAGTGCACCATGTCATTTTCCAGCTCTCAAGAGATTAATGATCATCAATGTCAGTAGAACGGCATTCAAAGAGATTAGCAGCAAGCTTACTACGCTTGTGTCACTTAGAATTTCTGGTGTGCCAGAATATACTTATATGCTAAAGCAACTACGTCAAAATAATATGAGTCTCCTGGAGATAAGAGATGGTGAAGAGTTAGTGTCCAGCCGGCTGCATGAGTTAGTGCCGGAGCGTGCAGCTGTTGCTCATAGATGGACAAAGCTATTTAGCGTGGTAAAATGGTTATCAGTACATGCAGCTTTAAAAAAAAGACGGTTGCAGTGAGACATAATTGGTTTGATTACACTTGCAAATATAGTGTCAGTGAGTGTTGCTGCTAAAAGTTTGCATGTGCTTATAGTGAGACAAGTTGGAGGTCTTAGTAGATGTAAATACAGTGGTAATTGAAGGAACTTTGCCTGAGTTGCTGGGCAACCTTTCTTATCTTCAACGGCTGTATCTTTGGAGCTGCAAGAACCTGATGTATCTGCCCGCAGTGCAAGATATGTGATGCCTCACCGTGTTACAGAAGCTGGGGATTTTTAACTGCCCCAAATTAAAGGAAATATGTGCAAAGGGGAGTGGCACAGAGTGGTCCAACATTTCCCATATTCCATCTATCAGAATTGATTATAAATATGTCAAAGAGAAGGGATCTAAAGATTATGGGTAAGTTTACTCATACCTTATATCCTCTTTTCTGATAATCTTATTTGATTTAAATCAACCTAGGAGTAGGAGTATATTCCGTTTCCTAATTGCCCCCAATTTCTTCCTTTCTCTTTACCAAACCAAAATCCTTTTGGTGCTTTTTTAGGGCTATTCTTAAATGTCACATTGCAACAGATAAACTGGATGCTTCACAAGATCAAACTATACATGATAGATACTGTTGTCCTCATGAATTCCTTTAATTGAGCACAATTCATAAAATTATAGTTGCTAAATATTTGCTACTTTACACTTGAAAAATTCAACTATTCATTTTGCGTGAATTTTTCATTTTATCAAATTATTTGCAATTATTTCAGAAAATAATTATCATAAGACTTATCAAATTATTTGCAATTTTTTGGGTTTGGAGGTAAGTTTTAGTGGATCCTATGCAGGGGAGTAGTGAAGTTATTTGATCCCTGGTTCTACTAGTGCTAGCAAAGTTGAACTTACATTCTTATAAAGTTTCAACCAGCACTGCAGGTGTTGATGGTTCTAGTATATTTATGTATGGTTTTTACCTTTTGAGGGTTGCTACTGCATCGGAATTTTTAAGGCTAACTTGTGAAACTTGCAGGAAATTTGCATCTGGGAAAATAACCAACTTAATACTGATGCTGAGGTACTTCAGGTTTGCTTTTCTTTACCATTTGAGATGTGTGTAAATAATTTACTTCATGGTTGGTGCTTTGCAAGACCCAATTCATATATATATATAGAGATAGAGAGAGAGGGAGCCACTATGTTCTGTAGCCAATGTACATATCTATGTAAACACAACTGTTAGTCTATGTAACATGTAAACTCCATATATGTGTTCATATGTCACCAAAACAATGTGGAGTTAGAATGAGTACAGTCAGATTACTGAATTCCGGTTTGACACTCTTTGATATGAAAGTTATTCAGTGCATCTAGTGTTACTAGTGTAGAGTCATCACCAACTTTAGAGCATTAGGCCGGCAGTAAAATTTTCCAATGTTTTGCATGTGTGACAATGGGTGAAGAAGAGTTCAAGATAAAGAAGTGTTTCATGTCTTTAGGTGAGAAGGAAACTTCTCCTTCTTTACTAGGCGAGTTGAAAGGTTTGATAATCAAACCAATTTGGCTTCAACGTGTGAATGTAGAACTAGTGCAGCTTTTCATTTTTTTACATTTGCTTTTAGGTGGTAGCATTTAATTCTTTGTTTTCTTGTCTCCTTTGTAATCTCTATACAAGACTAGCTTGTATGCATCCAATAGAAGTGTTGTATTTTAGAAGAAGTGATATAGCTATCCAATAAGAAGTGTAGTGAGATAGCAAATAAGTGTGAGGAAATAAGTAGTGAGTGAAATAGTGAAGTGTGGTGTGTGTAGCTAAGTTTGTGTAATGTTATTTGCATCAACAAAAATTCTTTATTGATATTTCCTTTGTGTATTCTAATTTGAGATTGGTGAGATTAATCACAAAGTATTTGACAAGATGATTTTTTTTTGAGTCTTCAATTTATTTTGCTAAGACTTTTGCAGTGGAAAATATCTTCAATTATAGCTTAGCCTGAATGGTGTGACATGTCCTTCGCTTTGACTCTTTTTGTTGCTGTTATGGATATTAGGAACTAATTAATAGGACAATCAGACATTAAAAAGTAACAAAACTAACACCACATGGATTCCTCAACATTCAAAGAAGAGGATTATTGAATCAGTTAATTATGTTACCTCAATGTGCAGACACTAGGGACAGCATATCTATTGTGATCAGCTGGAGGAAAAATTAATTAACTTAAATCTAACTGCAATCTAGTCAAAGTTTATAAGAATTGGTATGTTTTCTCAAATCTTCTAATATATAAAGTACTAATTCTGGATTAGAGGTACTAATTCAATCCGATAAGTATATCATTCATGCCAAATTCTCCTCTTCCCTCTCACCTTTTCCTACAACATTTTCTAACTTTTTACTTAGCATCTATTTCATCTTGATTTTCCGATGACATTCCAATATGTGTAGTTTTCTTGTGATGATGTCATCTATATCTATATAATAACTAATAGCCAAAACGTTTAACTTTTTGTTGACTACTCCTTATTGCGCCACGTGTCTGTATAAATTACTGACACATTTACATTTTTAAAAACCTGAAACATTGCGCCTTTTCGTTTGGTGGTTCTTGCGAAACATTTAAATTTTCCTAGATAAGATACATCTTTTGGTAAAGAGATATATTTCTTCCCAAAAGACATGAAGAAGTTTATAAATATTGATACTCTACATTCATTTGCTACACAATTTACATTATCTCTCTATCAGTTTTGTTGACTACTCCTTATTGCGCCACGTGTCTGTATAAATTACTGACACATTTACATTTTTAAAAACCTGAAACATTGCGCCTTTTCGTTTGGTGGTTCTTGCGAAACATTTAAATTTTCCTAGATAAGATACATCTTTTGGTAAAGAGATATATTTCTTCCCAAAAGACATGAAGAAGTTTATAAATATTGATACTCTACATTCATTTGCTACACAATTTACATTATCTCTCTATCAGTTTTGGTGATCCCCACCTAACGGAATTACCATTCACATTGTAGGATCCAATAATGGTATCCGAGTAGGTTCTTGATGCAATTTTTTAATAAGATTGTATCAATCATGGTTTCATTGTGGAAAATCCATGTGACTGTTGAGGATTAAGTTATCTTATGGCAGAGAGAGAAAATAGTACGATGATGGCCTGTTATCAGAATTTCATGGTGATATAATTCTATCATGTGGTGGTGACATTCAAAAGCCAAGTTACACCGGTTTAGATCAAGGCAATAACCATAGACTCCAATTTGTTGTGCAGAGGTGAACCATCACGTCAATGGCTGCATCGACCGACAAAGAAGAAGATGTCAACTGAAGCAAAACAAGTTTCCCAACAATGAGGAAGAAGAAAGACGAAACAATGTGTTATTTTGTTCTAAACTACTGAGATGTGAATGGGATGTCGTTTAGCCTAAAGTTAAATCATACATTCGATTCAATCAATACAGATATTGTCAATCATAAGTGAAGCCATATTGTTCTTTCTTTGTGCTGTGGTGCCAGACGGAACAAGGAAGTAAGTGGTTGGCATGAGCATGACTTGAGATGAACCAAGTAATATAACTACATGCATTATTTTAGACGTGTAAAGCATGGATATTGCCACCAAAGTTTTCTTTTAAACCAAACTTTATCATTTGTATCATGAGTGCCAATCTTGAAATTCCTTCACCATTTTAGGATTAATACTTCTTAATAGTAATAGAAAATAGAAGTAACATAAACTTCAGAAAAGAGTCTACCAATCCAAATGCTTCGCAAACGTCTCAAGACAACTACATCAAAAACTTATTACTAAATCTTAATTCTTTACTTTATATGCTTTTACTTTATTGAGAATTTTTTTTTTTTGGGTTCATGTGATTTTTTTTTAATTTTCTTATTTAAAGGTGTGATTTTTGGTTGATTAAAATTGTCATTCAATCTCACATATAATCTATGTATGATCTATCCATATTTTAATTAATTGTTTGTTTAGATTCATCATAAAAGATAATGGAATAAGGTGTTATAATTTTGATATTGTTCCATGTATTGAATTATCTATATTATTATTACCACAACCAAGCAAAATTGAGAAAGTCATATTACTACTCAAATTTGAAGCTTGGTGTGCTCCTCATATCATGGTTTTTGTTTATATCTTTACAATTTATATTTTCAAAGGCTGTTGATGGGAAAATTAAGACTTGGTTGTACAATATGTATGTGTTCAAATGGGGTATTAGTTCTAAGTGTGTTTATATAACTTTTGGGGATTTTGCTTTATTAATTCAATAATTGTGAATTACTTTGTAGGTTTCAGTAACTATGCACTTGCAGTGAGTTATTAACAATATAAGCACATATGTCAACATATGTCTAATATTAACAGTTTATAAAAATCTCTCCTGGCAACCCAATAATAATCTATGTTAGATAACATTTCTAAACTATGGAAAGCATAGAAATTAAATATTTCTTCCCATTGTATTTTATTTTATTATGACCATTCATTTTTTTTTTTAAATGCTATCTTGCAAAATGTCTATAAAATGCATATTATTAACTCAATTTCTTATTTCTAAATTTCATTAGATCTTATAATCAATAGTTTTCCCGTATATCTCACGGATTAACGACTATTATATCTATATCTATATCATATCATATACTATATATAATAGCAGAAACTTTTTCCTGCAATTAAGGAGATGCTAACACGTTTCACTTAAAAAAAGCATACATTATATTGTTGAGCAATGCTACAATACTGTTTAAAAGGGTATAAAAGGAAAACTAACCGGTTAAAATCCAATTATAAGGGCTTGCAATGCTCCCAGATAAAACCTACGATACAGAGAACGGAGAAGGAGAGAGAGATCGAGAGATCAAAAATTGCACGCTCTAAAAACTGAAACCCAAAACGTCAGACACCATTCAAGATGGAGAAGAGTAGTGTTTGAATTGATTAATCTCACAACCAAGCCGAAGCGTTGTGTTTCTATGTTTCGGAAGCTTGGGATCTTTTTCGGAGACACAGTTGAAAGAAATAGCGGTGGGTTTAGAAAACAGCGATCAACGATTTTTGTGGGTTGTGAGAAATCCACCGCCAGATAAGGATAAAGATCCAAACTTCTCATTTGGCCGATTAAGCAAACCGCTTCACTATTTTTCCTACCGTTCTGTCACTTCGCCGAAACCTTTACCGGTAAGGGTTTTTTGTTTTGTTTTAAAATTATATCATTTAAATATTATTTATGCTTGGTTATTTCAATCGAATTGATTTTGATTTAGGGTTAGGTCTGGGCAGCCACCACCGTAGTGCAGCCGGAACTATTACCGGTAAAGGTTTTCTTTATTCTTTTTAAAATTACGCCATAATTATGATTTATATTTGGGTGTTTGGTACTATAGATTCGATTTAGGCATTTGGGTTAGATTTGATTTTGATTAAGGTTATTGGATTAGATTTGGTGTATGGTTAGGCTGTTATGTGATTAATTTTACAATATGCGTACTATGCTGCCAACCATATTTTCTTTGTCGGATGCCGCTTCTCTCTCTACAACAATCTGTCACTAAATAGTTACTTATTCTTTTACGCATTTCTTATATGAGTTATTCTATTCTCTTTTCTATTCGTTTATAGGACTTCTACTAGATGTTTCTAAGTTTCTTCACTTATATTTAATTTGAATATACTTTAACCATATATACCCAAGGTTAGCATAATGTTTTTTTATTATTATTATTATTTTTTTTTTTAATCAAATATTGTTTCTGCCAGTAGTTTATGCAATTCCCAGTTCATTGTTTCCCACGGTTGCTTTTCCTATTCAAATACTATTACTTCAACTGCATAGTTAATTGACGGGGTAATGCTCTTTCTTTGTATGTTTTTCCGTGGCATTTATAACCTCTGGCTTTCTATTTGCTTTCTAATGTATTCTGTGTTTTTTTTTAATTGAGATGTCTTTCATTAATGTTTCCTTTACATTTTTGCTTTCTCTATTTCTTATTGTGTTGACTATAGGTTTTGATTGAGGCATTTGGGTTAAATATGGTTTCGATAAAGGTATTTTGGTTATAATTTCTTTTTTCTTAGCTTTGGTTTTGGTTTGGATATTTGGATGATTTTTTTTTGGGGGTAATTTTGCGATCATCATAGATAGCAGACTGAATCAATATTGGATAGTGTCTTTTGCTTTTTTGTTAGATTTCTGATTCAATATCTTGGTTTCTCTGTTTGTGTTTGGCTTTCGGTGGGCATCCGGATTGGAATATATATTGACTTTATATGTATGACATTGAAAATTTCATTGTAATGTGGCAACTATGGAATGATAAGGTAATGGGCAATGATTACGATCATTGGCAAAGACAATTGTGAAGAAGGCTTTAGACCTTTAGATTTGTTCTATTAATGTTCTCTAGGTTTTTTGCTTTCTTACTCTTTTTCCATGCTTGATTTGTTTTTTTTCCCCTATGTATGATGCTTTTATTAGATTTTTTTTTCCTGTTCATCTATCATTGACATGATTTTTCCATCAAAGGATGTAATTTCCCCATGATTGGTTGGAGATTTGGAGTTGACGGATTACCTCTTCACTCTCTTTAAAGCAATCTTTCACTAACACAGGTTTTATTTCTTCTTCACCTTTCTTATATGAGACGCTTTGTAATTTTTCCTATTTGTTTTTGGACTTCTATTACTTCTGTTAAATACCTTTTCACACTGATCTTATTTTAAAATATTTTTTTATGCCATTGTTTAGTGTATGCTGCCATGATCAGCATGAAGATTAGTTTTCTGGTGTTTATTAATTATATGTTGTTGAATCACAACTGTTAGGTCCTAAGAATGGCCTTAAGTTCAAGTTTTGTACAAGTTGCATCGGTCCACTTAAGTTTGTAGCCTAAGATATATGGTTATTTATATTTGTATAATTGGGGCACGTGAGGATTGATTTGAAAGTATGTACGTAATCAGCTATATGTGCTGATTCAATAATTACAGAGTATGGCCTGCACGATTGAATTTATGGCCTATGGGACCAAGGTTAGAGTTTGATTTGGGCCTTATTCCCAATGTTAACCATGCAATTCATTTTGTTATGAGTTTCCCTTGATAAGTTGTTGATAGCATGGTCCTTAGAAATCAACTATTTTTAAATTTTTGATTGTCCCTTCCTACTGCTTGCAGTTCATTTGTACGGCCATGTTGTAGTTTTTGAGCACCATGGTTAGTAGCCAAAAAAAAAAAAATCAATGTTATGTAGAAGGTAGAAGTGTTTAAGGGTATGAAACTGCCTTGAGTACTGTTTCTTTTTTGGGAATTTTGGTTAAGAAGGCCAATGATAGGAGGGTTTAAACATTTCCTTGCAATTAAGGCCATTGCGACATGTAAGAAAACTCCCTACTTAAAAATCTGCCACATATAGAATTTAATTAGAAAAGTTACACCGTATGAAAAACTCACATATAGAATTTAATTAGAAAAGTTACACCGTATGAAAAACTCAAAACCAAACGGTAAACCCATTTGTTCAAAAAAAAAAAAAAAAAAAAAAAAAAAACCCCTTCCCTTCCTCTCTCAATATTCACTCTAAACTGACATTTGCTATTCCACTTTGTTCTGTTTCTTCTTTGCAATATCATATTCACAAGGTTAGCATAGCATTCTTAATTTTCCTCTTTCATATACTCTTTCCTGTTGTGTAATCTAGCAATTTTCTGCCACCTGAAGGATAAACTCATCGGTTCAGTCACTTTCTTACAGTTTGCACATTCCATTCTGAACCAACAGTCAGAGGAAAAAGAAAACCCAAAATCAGCCTCTTTAGAAATTGAACAGAGCCGTTCTCTTTGGTCAAGAACCAATAGCATCTCTTACAATCTAAACCATTTTGTGACTTTCAAATCCTCCAAAAATAAAATAATTAGTGTCCTATAAATACAACTTATCCCATGATTTCAAACTCTATTGTACATTTTTGTCTGATCTTTCATTGAACAAATATTGATTCTTGGCTTAGAATATAATTTAAATTTTTTTTTTTTATTATGCCTTTTAGAACAGTTGTTAAAGAGAGAGAGAAATCCGAGGGTTAGCAAGTTTTTTGGCCTTGCAGAGAAAGAGAGAGAGAGAAATCTAAAGGTCGCTGCCACCATTTGGCCAGCATCCCGCCACCGTCAAACTCAAATTTTAATGATGGGGTTATTCGACAATGAAATGGGCAACAATAGCTTTCATTGGTAAACTAATATAAATACTTGAATCCTGCAATATATGTTTTGGTATATTTGCACTGTTTAATATGTGTAAATTTTGGTATTCTATATATTCATTTTTATTGCATTTCACACATTCGATGAAATCTCTTTTAGACCTTAACATGTGATGATTGTATTTGATTTTTTCATTTATGAAAATGAATATGAACAAAAGTTTTCAAGGATGAATGCTAGAAGATATCAGCATGGTGGATAGAATAAATTATCAACCAAATATGATGCAATTGGTAATATTACATAACAAGTACATAGTTTTTTGTCATAACGATGTGATGATGTGTTTACTTATTGCAGATAGTATTGCACCACAATTTCAGATGAATAAGCAGCAATCCTCCAAGAACTTCTCTGGCATTTCCTACCCAAACATCAACCCCACTGTATATAATTTGATGGTCTCTACGTTAGAAATATTGCTCTAATGGTAATGATAACTACATTTTAGTAACATGCTTGCAAATTTTTTGATAAAATTCTTATGTTATTCTAAAATACCTTTTGTATTGTTCATAGTTTTAAGTTTAATAAATGATGTGTATAATTCTCCCTAAAGTACTTACATTACCTGACTACGTTAAGAGTTCACTATCTACATTGGCCATGGTCAATAATATTTTAAATCATTGCCTTCTTTCTCCTTCGTGTTTGTATCAATTTGTTTTATATTTTCCTTTTTTTTAATGTAATTAGTAATGTACTTCATATATTATAATTGTTTTCTTAATTTTATAATCACAATGAAATTAGAGGGTGGGAGAGAGAGACTAACTCTGACTATGATATTGGTCAAAGATTAATGAAAATGTTGGGCAATGATGGCATTATCCTTAGAAAGAGCATGTAATTCAGTAACTTATCACTATGTTTAGCTATTTGATTTCATGAAATTTCAAGTTAATTGAGCCACGAGTGAAAGGAAAAGATTTACTCTGACTGTGATATTGCTTTAAGTCCTTTCTCTTTCGGGTTTGTTTTCTACTAAATTATCTCTATCTCTATCTTTATCTTTTTTTATAATTCTTTTGTTAGCATTGTATAGATTTTCATTATTAACATAATAAAACATTGTATTAAAGTTACCTAATATATGTGTTAGATGAAGATGACGTTGCCAGTTTTATTTTGTGCAGCAATTGGTTATATGATTCTATTCCTAGGTCACAAATTTCATGTCTTTGATTATTAATAAAGTCAAAAATTTCCAAAATCAAAAGATGAAAAAAAAATAAAGAGAAAAAAAGGAAAGTCAAAGAAAGAAAAAGAAAATGAAAAATTAAAGGGTAGACAAAATAATAGTTGTTATAGGTGATATTGGACACTATATGCTTAAATATACTACGTTATTTAAGTTTGAATATATGTAGTAGAAGTACGATAACTAAGTTTATGTTGGATGCAAAGTTTGTTAATATGTAAAACGATCCCGCGCATTGCACGGGTTAAACACTAGTAATAACTAATAGTCAAAACGTTTAACTTTTTATTGACCCTGCCTCATTGCGCCACGTGGCTACATAAATGACGGCCACCATTACATTTAAAAACACCTAACATTGTGACTTTTTGGGATTTTAACTAACCATTTAATTCAATTCCTTTTAAGTACAAATTTAAAGAATTATTAACTATAAATTTGTTTCAAAAAAAAAAAAAAAAAAAAAAAAAAAAAGAATTAACTATAAATTATAGTATTACAGGAAAAACTCCCAATCACATTCTACTTATAGGAAAAAAAAAACCAGAGACCCATAAACCGTGAAACGTAGAAAGAGAACTTAATATGAGGATCGTTCACCATCAACCAAAAAGAGACAGAAAAAACGAAATTGAGATAGAAATCTTCGAAGTGTCAGACTATCATCCACTGGCAAGCCAGTCGTTGACCAACATTAGGCCACCTAAACCGCTACCAGTAATTTTTTTTTTTCCTAAATCTGGTACTCTTTTTTCTCCCAAAAATATCCGATGCCTTCTACTCTCTTTTCAGATTCTCTCATGCAACCATCTTCTTCCCCGAAAATCAAAACCCTCTCCTTTCCCAAAATCTAAACCCAAAAATCCAAAACTCAGATGCTGCCGGTGTCGTTAAGGAAGCCAAAGCAATCAAAAAATCCTAATGCAATCTATGAAGCAGCGCCTCTTCAATCTCAATACCATCCAAGCCTCTCTTCCTCGCAGTCCGTTAAAGGCGACAGTGACAGCGGCATTGCTGATTTCTCTAATTTGTATTTGCTCGCCTTATATTAAGAAAAATAACTAACACTGAGAGTGAAAGTCAGTAGTTAAAGAGAGATCGCGCGAAGCGAGTTTGTAAGGCGGAGAGCCACCACCCACTGTCACGCATTTGTTCCTCCACCGTCAGACTACTGTTGGTAATTATTTTCTATTTTAAAAATTTAGACGTTATGATTTAGGTTTTGGGTTTTTCTTGAGATTTGTTTTTATTTAGTCGTTCATGGTTGGTAGTGTTGGAGAATTGGAATTATTAGGATGACAGGAAAGGAGGATGGTATAACCCCAAAAATCAAAATTTCTTTTTGTGGGTATTGTTGCATATTGCTATATGACTGAAATATTTGTGTTTTTGTGGGAATTTATTGCTTATGCAGTTTTATGTTGTAAAATCATTATAACCATGAATCACCCGAAAGTTTTGAGGAATTTGTTGGTGGAATTTGTTGTTTATGCTTCTATATTACTGTTGTGCTCTTAACTACCCAGGAGAGAGCACAACAGTAATATAGAAGCATAAACAATGATAAATTAGATGATAAAGAAGAAGATAGCAAAATAGATATAGTCAAAATAAATTAAAACAGAGTATAGAATATGAAAACTGAAACTAATAAAATCTTACTTGAATAAAACTTCTGTCTTTGATTAAACTTGAAAACAAACTGTCTTTGATACAAGCTTGAAAATAAACACTGTCTGAAGAGTTACAAGATTACAAAGTAAAATCTGTAAAGGGTTACAAGATTATATCTGTCTAGAAGGGAAGGGTTATAGGATTACAAGGGAGGAGAGATTACAAAAGTCTTTCTGAGGGAGAGGGAGAGCTATCTTAGACCTAAGCTTTGAACCTGAGAATTGAACCTTAAAATTGTGGCCTAAATTCTGTCTTCGGAGTCTATCCTTTTATAGAGAAAGTGAACCATGGTAAGTCTTCAAAAGTAACCTGAGTTAAGTAAAATGAACCCAAGTTAATCTGTCGGTAGAGTCTGTCCTTTTAGTACTGTCTAAGACTCTATCAGGGAACACATGCTAGTGAACAATAGTGACTTAAAATCTGTCTGTATTTGTCTGGACTGTAATAGATCTGTCTAGAAGCTATTCATGCATGTTGATGAATAATGATCTGTCTTTAGTAAATAGTGATCTGTCTTCAGTGAATAGTGATCTGTCGCCGTTGTCTGTCTGGGAGAGCATTCTATCTGTTTGTTTATCAATCTGTATCTGTATAGTTATCATAATCTAACGGATCGAAGTTGTCCTCATACTGTTCATGCTCATGGAGCACTCCATAATCATTACACAGAGCACAGTATGAAATAAGAAGGAAAATAGGAACATGATCCTTAGTTGTCATCAATCTAGGATCCTTAACAATCCTTCTCTTCCTAAAAACCTTCTTGCTGAAGGTCTTGGACCATACACAGCTATACTGTCGGTGTAGCCATATAAATGGAAACCTCTGTCTAATTCTTTCTGTACTTCATAAATCTTATTACACATGAAATTAAACCATTCTTGAGCCAGAGCACCTGGATCATCAAGTGATAAATAAGTATCTCCTGTATACCAGTTGTATTCAGGGATACAACCCCAATCATAGATAAGGACTAGAATATGTGTTGGCTGAGCTTCTATATAATAGCTAGTGTCCCAAACTGAAAGAGTACTCCAAATTTCCATCTTCATATAATTAGGTCCTCCAATCTATGCTACTGCTTCTTGGATGACTTTGGGGAATAAACTAATCTGAATTGCATAAGTTATAATTAATTTGCTAATAAACCCTGCTTCTAGCATTTCAGATAACCATAAAGGATCACGGATTACTGGATCCTCTGTCTCTGTGTTGATAAGTAATGCCAGGTAGGGATTATATCTATCTCCTGTTCTTTCATAAACTCTGTCTGAATTTCCAAAGCTTTCATACCATGTAGCTTTATGAGATAACCATATATCACCTGTCATGTCTTCTGTTCTGATAAATGCTGTAGAGACTAATACTTTAAAAAGATACATCCATCTATCATAAGAACTTGTTATAGCTTTATGAGTTAATATATTCTGTTGGATTTCAGGGGGTAAGGTTCTAATAGCAAGTCTCGTTTTTTGTTGAATCTTAGGGTGGAGTTTTGAAAAGCTTGTTCCCATAAGATAGCTTTTTAGAGACTGTAGTTCTGTCTTTGTGGAGCTTGAATCTCCATCCTCCTTGCCAGGGAGTTGACAACCGAGTGCTTCAATAAATGCCCTGGTGCTAACAAGATGTAATTCCAAAGCCTGAAGGGTCATTTGGAATAAGGGTTTCTATCTAAGGGTGAAGGCTGCCTGTAAATTATCAAGAAGTAGTTTAATATGGAGAGGAAGGTCTGTAAATTCTCCGTCCTGAAACATGAGATCAGTGCGGAGCACTTTTTGCAGAATTACACTATTTTCACCACATGAATACATTGCCTCTGCTAGCAACGTATCCTGAAGGGATATTGTCTCTATGGAGTCGCCTTCATGCATATCCGAAATTTTTACTGAAGGCTTTTGGATACCTCTGGGTTGCACCGCTGGTGCCTTGCCCTTGTCTATCTGAGAGGATCTTTTATTCATTGTAGTCTGCAATTGGGTTTTGGGAAAAGGATTATGTTTGGAACAAATATTTTTTTGCAAAGCTTCTTTAAAATTTATTTTTGAAATTCTTTTGCCAATGTCTTTTTGTGAAATTCTTTTGAAATATTTTATACGAAAAGCATATATAATAAAACAAACTTTTCTTTGCACACTTTTGTGCTCTTGCTGGGTAATAGTAGTATCATGATAAAGTCTATTGGTGTCTGAATGGCTAAAATTCAAAATCCTAACAAGGTCTATTATGATTTTATTTGTCCTGTATACAATGCTATATCTCTCATTCTGCAGTAAAGCTTCTCCATAAAGTCTTTCATTAATAGGAAAGTCTGTCAGGGGGTTATAATTAATTCTGCCTGTTAAGAAAATAAATCCATTATTATTCAAGAAATTACCACAATTAATGATTAATAAAGGAGAATTTGTCAAAACTTCTTTTATAAAATTATCTGTTATATGAATATTTAAGGATACTATAAATGATGTAAATATGTCATTTATTACAATTTTGTTTGGTACTTCTATCATACTATCAGTCCATATACTGTCAGTCCATGCATGTTGATTACAAAAGATTGTATCCATATTTCCATCTTTTATGCCTTTTCTACCAAGTTCTTCTGTAGATTGGACTTTATGTTGGTACTTATGTAAAAAAGCAATAGGAGAATAAGAACATATCTCTGTCTCTTTGTCTTGTTTAACTTTTTTTTTGTCATTTTATGTCAATTGATCAACAAGTAATATTTCTGTCTTTAAAGGTGACAAACTTGTTTCAGCTCTATAGATTCCTCTTTCGTTGATATCTGTTAAAATGGCAACCTTTTTGGAAGAGTATTTTTCTTTCAAGACAAGTGGTACGATGAATCTAAAGAATATATCTTTTCCCAACACATTAGTTTTAATTTCTTCATCTGTCACTAAAAAGGGATAAAATAAAGCCATAAAAGGAGTTCCTAAAATAATTTTAGAAGGAAAGTCTTTAATTAAAACAAAGGCTGTTTCAAAATATACTATATCATTACATATATGAACATTTGGTATTTTATAATTAATTATGAGATTTTCACCATTAGCCTGAGTTAATCTTTCAGATGATTTTTCATAATACCTTAAGGGTATTAATCCTTCTTGTATACAATTCATGTCAGCACCTGAGTCTATTAAAGCAATTTCTATCAAAGAAAACGCTTTATTAATTACTAAAGTAATTTCTGTATGCCATTTTTGGAAAATTATTCTGTCAATTAAACTCAAGAAATTCTGTCTATTGCTATCAAATTTATTATTATTATTTGGAACATCAATATCTGTAGCTTCTTTATCTGTAGGAGGATCAGGGGGGTCTATCAGGGGATTAGAAAATTCTTTTAAATTTATTATTTCTGCAATATTTTGCTCACTTATGTCCGTCGAATTTTCTTCTTTAATTTCTTGTTTTATTATTTTTGCTTCTGTCATTAAGTCTTGTAGAGCTACTGGTTTTATCTCTACATCATCTTGTTTTATTTTCATTTTTATCTGTTCTTTCTTGTCTTTTTCTTTCTTTCTACAATCTGTAATATGGTGTCCATATTTCCTACACCTAATACAAGCAATAGGTATTTCTATAGAGTCTTTCAATTTTAATAAATATTCTTTCTTGTCTTTGTGGTGATTCGGTAAATTTTTTATTAGTTTTACTATCATGTCTTTTTTGTTTTCTTTTCCTTTTATTAATCTTGAGTGGGTTGGTTGATTTTGACTCTTTCTTTACTTGATCTATTTCTTTTTGACTAACATTAAATATTTCCATTAATTCATTTATTATATCTTTCTCAAATTCTAATTTACTAATTTGTTTAATGATTTTATTGTGTCTGTCACTCTATTTTTTAGTATGCCCATATTCTTTGCATTTATGACAAATAGTATTGTTAACATGTCTGTCAGTTTTCTCATTTTCTGATAACTCAGTAGTATTTAAAACTGCTATGTCTCTTTTTCTATCTGTCTCTAAAGGTGCATTTAAAATTTTTATTTTTTTAGTTAATTCTGTCAAGCTATCCATTTCGGTATCTATTATATCTTTCTCAATCGATTTTAGTCTTTCATCAATTTTTTCTTTTAAACTATTACACTTTTTATCTTTTTTATTGACTATTTCCACTTTTTCCATTTTTACTTTTACTACACTATCACTATTTGCCTTTTCTTTTAAATTACCATTATTGTTTTTCCCACCTTTGTTGACTTTTCCTATCTCATCTTCTAGCTTTCTACGTATAACATCTTCATCTTTATGTCTTTCAATTCTTCTTTCATCATTTGTTTCTATCATGTCTTTTTGTCTTTCTATGTCTTTTCTTATAACTTTCCCTACATCTTCTTTTGTCTTTAACTTTCTACAAAGTTTTTCACTATTCTGGCTTTCAAACATTTCTTTCATCTCTTTTACTATATCTTTCTTTATCATTTCTTTATCTTTAATATCATTAATATTTTGTCTTTTCTTTTCTTCATGCATAATTCCTATAAGACTAGTTTCTCTCTTTAGTTCGTCCTTTTCTTTGTCTTTATAAGTTATAGATATAGCTCTGTCAGTTACTTTTGAATTTGTTAAGCTATTATTATCATTATCTATTAAGCCATCTTTTCCGCTGTCTATCATATTCATTGATATGTCGGTACTTGTCAAATTATCTGTCATAGTTTTTGTTAAAGATGATCTATGATGGGGTTCAAATTCTATTTCTTGTTTCAAAGGTGAATTTAAAGCTTTCAGTCTTTCATAGAGGTCCAAAAAACTATCACTTTTCTTTTCAACTTTAGTATATATAGCGGATCTGTCAATATTTTCTAAAGATTCTAATTTTTTATTAATTCTGTCTAAAAAACTATTATTGTGTTTATTAGTCTGTCGGTTGATTTTATCTTCTGTTAAAGTACTCCAATTATTTGTGTTACTATTATAATTATAATCATCAATTTCACTGTCAGAATCAGAATCTATTTCATAATCCATATCACTATTTGACCAATTATCATCTATATCTTTCATGCTATAACCTTCACACCTAAACCGCTACCAGTAATTTTTTTTTCCCTAAATCTGGTACTCTTTTTTTCTCCCAAAAATACCCGATGCCTTCTACTCTCTTTTCAGATTCTCTCATGCAACCATCTTCTTCCCCGAAAATCAAAACCCTCTCCTTTCCCAAAATCAAAACCCAAAAACCCAAAACTCAGATGCCGCCGGTGTCGTTGAGGAAGCCAGAGCAATCAAAAAATCCTAACGCAATCTCTGAAGCAGCGCCTCTTCAATCTCAATACCATCCAAGCCTCTCTTCCCCGCAGTCCGTTAAAGGCGACAGTGACAGTGTCATTGCTGATTTCTCTAATTTGTATCTGCTCGCCTTATATTAAGAAAAATAACTAACACTGAGAGTGAAAGTCAGTAGTTAAAGAGAGATCGCTCGAAGCGAGTCTGAAAGGCAGAGAGCCACCACCCACGGTCACACATTTGTTCCTCCACCGTCAGACTACTGTTGGTAATTATTTTCTGTTTTAAAAATTTGGACGTTATGATTTAGGTTTTGGGTTTTTCTTGAGATTTATTTTTATTTAGCCATTCATGGTTGGTAGTGTTGGAGAATTGGAATTATTAGGATGAGAGGAAAGGAGGATGGTATAACCCCAAAAATCAAAATTTCTTTTTGTGGGTATTGTTGCATATTGCTATATGACTGAAATATTTGTGTTTTTGTGGGAATTTATTGCTTATGCAGTTTTATGTTGTAAAATCATTATAACCATGAATCACCCAAAAGTTTTGAGGAATTTGTTGGTGGAATTTTTTGATTTTCCTGCAAAATGTTGTGCAAAATGTTGTGGCCCTTGTAAGAAGCAACGCCTTCACTGTCTGCACTTTTTTTTTGTCCTCCCATCCTCCCTTCTTTTAAAGAAAGATAAAGATTACATCTTTTTTAGGTTGCCTTGAGTTTTCTTATTTATATTTCTTTATTTAGATTTCTAATTCTAATTTCTTTTATGCCTTATGTGAATGATTTGATTTATTAGAAAAGAAGAGCATTTTCTACATATTGTTGGATTATACATTTGGGTTGTGCATGTGTTTTCTTTGATTGCACTGTATTTTCTTTGACATTCTGAGCCATTTGAGTGACTTGATGTGCTTGTGGCCTTATGGTATTCAAAAATTATGAAATGGACATATGTTAAGAAAGGAATCCTCTTCATGGTGAAATTTATGCAAATCGATATGAAGACGAAGCTACCTATCAGAAAAACATATATGATAACGAAGCTAAGGCCCTTTATTTGCACATTTTTAAAAGAAGAAAGTGAAATGTTTGAGATGTACATTTATGCAATGGGCGATCACCTGTCAGCACTATGTATTGGAAATGGCTAACCTACTTGATCCTCTAGGAGAGTACTTAAAGTGCTAAAGTGATTTCACATAAGCATGGCACCCAAGAACATCAAAAGAGTCTTGATATCTTGCTTGGGCAAGAAAGCGCTGTTCTGATTCTTGATGATGCAGAAGATGTAGGTACATCAGTGATCAGCTTAATATCTTTGCTTAACCAATTTATTTTCACTTTAATATGATAATATTTGATACACATAATAATACTTTTGATCTTACTGTTTTTCCCACTAAAAGAAGAGGAAGTTCTTTCAACATTATAAACTTTTTTTATTCACTTTGGTTTCTCTTTAGTCAAACTGAGAAGGGTAGAGGAAAATTAAAAAAAAAAATATAACAAAAGAAAAATTGCTTGGGGATTTTATGAAATGCATACGTGTTGATCGTGATTTTTATATTGTAGAATGATGAATAGATCTGAGAAGTAAAAATGACATTGTTTAGGAGACACTTGAAATAGGGAAGAAGCCTAAAGGTTGCTTTTAATGTTGTTGCACTTGGATTAATCAAAAGTAATGTAGACATGTGCTTATACATTAATATGTGATGTTTCTTTTTGGAAAATTTTACATATTTGAGGTTCTTTGGTAAACAATTTTTTTTTTTTTTTTTTTGGATTCTGTGTATATGTGTAATTGTTATTTATCTTAATTCTTACCTATCAAAAACACATCATTTATCTTGATACCTGAATGTCTAGATGAAGGATTTGCACTTGATCCATTGAGACCAAATTTGTTTATTTAGATTCATTTATATTAATTTATCTTTAATGCAATCACACATTTGTTTTGTCTCTTTTATTATACATATATGTCATTTTAGATTTAACTATCTTGTGTATCGCACGAGTTAGCGACTAGTAATAACTAATAGCCAAAACATTTGACTTTTTGTTGACTATTTCTCATTATGCCACGTGACTACATAAATTAATGCCATATGTACATTTAAAAAAAGTTGAACAGTTGTGTCTTTTCGTTTGATGGAAGTTTTAGTGATATTTTCACTTTTTAGAACCATTGTATTCAGTCATCTATAGTAAATTAGAGACACAATGTTCTGACTCTTTGAACAGTAGTTACAAAATATTTTGACTCTTTTTGTCTTATATACACACATACACGCCCCTTAGAGCACTCACAACAGTGGTACTAAATAGCTATATTGCTATTTTTTAGCACCACTGATCACAAAAGAAGAGTACAGCAGTGGAGCTATAAGCAAAATTTTTTGCTTCTCAGCTACGGTGCACATCTATCTTTAGATGTGCATAGGAATGGCAATGGGTCGGGTTCGGGCCGGGTTTCTTAATGCCCGAACTCGACCCGCGGGTCTGCCCAAAAAACCCGAACCCGCCTCGTTTAATAAACGGGTTTTTTTTTGCGCCACAGACCTGCCCCGTCGGGCTCCACGGGCCCCGCCACCTCAGGCGATTCTGTGGCCCAATAAAAAAAAAAAAATTTTTGCCTGAATCTTTAAGTCGTGTAGAACAGAAACCATCACAAGAGCAATGCAAAACAAAGTAAAAAGCACAAAAATTCTGCTCAATACTACAGATCAGAGTCTAAGACCATAAATACAGATCAAATCTTTCATCAAAAAAACAAAAAAATACAGATCAAATCAGAGTCTAATCCTACCTCTATTTTAAACCCTCCAAAAACAGAACCATGAAAAACCCCCTAACAGATCAAAGTTTAAGACCATAAACACAGATCAGATCTTTCATAAAAATAAATATAAAAATACAGAACAGATCAGAGTATAAGCCGACAACTATTTCAACTCCTCCAAAACTCCAAAAACAGAACCACGAAAAACCAACAAAAATCCCTTCTTTTTCCAATCAAGGCGAGGTGAGAGAGGTGGGAGGAAGGAGCGGCATCTGCGGCGAGATGGACGAGTGAGCGGCATGGTGAGGGAGGAGCTAGCGATCTCTACGGCGAGGTGGATGAGTGAGCAGCTCGGTGAGGGAGGCAAGGACTGATTAGACCGGTGAGGTGGAGGAGGAACCAGCGGCAGCAAGTGAGAGAGAGAGAGAGAGAGAAAGTGAGGTAGAAGGAGGGGTGGTTAAGAGTGAAGGAGAGAGAGGCGGCTGAGAGGTGAGAAATTAGGGTTAGGGAAATGATTTTTAGAAGTGTAAGAGTAGTATTTATACCTAGGGTTTTTTTTATTAATAATATTATATATATAGGTTGGGTTCGGGTCGGGTCGAGCCGGGTTTTTACAAAAACCCGGACCTGACCCGGATCCGGTTCGGGTTTTTTTTTTAAAAAAACCCAAACCCGACCATATTCCTTATCGGGTCGGGTTTTACCTGGCCCATTAGGGTCGGGTCGGGTCGGGTACCCGTGGGTCGGGAAAAAATTGTCATCCCTAGATGTACATTGTAGCTTAAAGGTAAAAAAAAAAAAAAAAAAAAAAAAAAAAAATTATTACACTTCTCTTCTCTTAATAAAAAAACCTTTCCTATTTTCTTTTTCTCTCTCCAGCTTCTCTTCTTCCTTCTTTCTTCCTCAATTTTTTTTCTCTCTAGCTTGCCGGCCAGCTCCCTCATCTCCCTTATCCCTCAACTCGCCGGCCAGCTCCCTCATCGCTGATCTATTCTGCCAACCAAACTCGCCAACCCACCTCAAGCCCCATTGCCGATCTCCCCAAGCCCCATCACCGAGTCGACCCGGTTCCTAAGTACCCGATGGGTTACCGTTGTTTCGCTATTGGAGCCTTTCCGAGTTGGGTTTACATAGCGGGTGGGCACGATAAGAACAAGAACACATTGGAATCGTCGTGGGTTTACGATCTGAAGAAGGACGAGTGGGCCGAGTTGACTCGGATGAGTCAGGAACGGGACGAGTGCGAAGTGGTGGTAGTTTTTTCTTTCTTGCTGTGGACTGCTGGTGGTGGTGGTGGTGGTTGTGGGTGTGACTGATGGTAGGGGTGATTGTGATTGGTGCTGTGGATGTTTTTTGGTAGTGAGATATATTATTTTATTGTAAAGGATATATTATTTTATTGTGATGTTTATATTATTTTATTGAATTGAAAGTTAAAATAGATCCACTGCTGCAGCATGTGTATAGGTAAAATAGATAAAATAACTTTTGGTGGAGTTAAAAAGCTAAATTTTTAGCTCCACTACTGTGGATGCTCTTAAAAGCCCAACTGCCCATACTAAACTATAGACACAACGTTTGATAGTAGATATAAATTAAACATCACACTTCTTTCTTTAATCTTTATCTTTGCACTCTTCTTTTCGTCTCCCTCCCTCTCTCCAAAATTTATTTCCTGTGGACAACTTTGAAACAAATTTCTGTTAGGATTAGTGCCCTTAAATCCTATTATCTGATGCTATATGTAATATTATGTATGATATTATGTATGACATGATGTATGACTTAATATTGTAATTAATAAAGCTGTTTTATTATTATCTAAAATAATGGTAACATGAATATTCAGACATTAGCATATAGTCCATGAGATGCATAGTATGTGGTTTATGTGAAAAATCACAGAAGATATAAATCACAAATTCTTTGTAAATTCATAATATAGTTCGTAGTCGGTGATGAAATTGGGTGTTTCATCTACGAAGACTATAACATATCAACTAAGATGATTTGTCTTGATCATGGAAGTTGTGACTTCTAATTGATATGTTGATATGTTTTAAGAGTTAACACATATTGAATTGGACCGCTGTGAGATTTATTATTCTCGTAACGACTGTCAATTGAATAATAAATCTCACGACTTATATTAACATGAACTCTTAATCCTGAGAGAATAATGGACTTGATCATGGAATGTAAGTTGCTTTGATATATTAGGAGTGAGATCTAAAGTAACGGTCAAAACCTCAGTATGTTGGGCAGTCACATTTAGTGTTGATGGAACATATATTCTCAAGATGGAATTCATAGTCTCTTAACGGAGATTTAAAATATTCCCTTGAGATAAGTTTAATGGGTTCAGTTATTGAAAGAGTTAGGCCTAACCACTTTAGTAAGAAATTACTAAAGTATATATTTATGAAATTGGATTTCTTAGATATATGGTGAATAACTTAAAATGATTAAACTAGGTACTCAAGGATTAAGATGTAGTAATCTACAAAGTGACAGTCTATATTTATGACTTTGTATTACTACGAATATTTTATGAAGGGGTTGCATGTACAATAAAGTCTTGGGATATAATTTATAGATAAGACCTAGAGTGCAACTATATTTATATAGTGATATTAAATATAATTATTAGTAATTTTGGACTTGTCAAGAGTTGACAAAAAAGCCCAAGGCCCATTGGAGCTAGTGTCTTATTGATCTCTTTTGGTCCCACTCCAAGCCACATACTAGAGTCCAATTGGAAATGTCCAAAAGGTTAGCCCAATTAGATAATCAGTTATTAAGAGAGAAACATACAGAATTTTGAAACTAACAACTTGCATGAAATGGTGTATATGAGTGTTGGACACTCTCTAATTCTCTCTTGAACAAATTCACATTACTGATTCAGAGACCACACATCTTGGGCGTTAGTGGAATTGGAGTGAAGATTAAAAGTATTCCCAAGTGCTTACAATCTTTGTTTTGAAATTCATCACACGAAGGTACACACTCTTGTTCTTGTATTCTGAAATTTACATAGTGTATGTTATCAATTATGAATGAAGTAGATCCATTAATTTTCCGCTGTGCACATGCATATTTCCATCAATTTCTCCATGAAATTTTTCTCCTATTAGCAAGGACTTCTCTTTTTAATAACACCGGATCGCAAAGTGTCAAAGCAAATTTAAAGTTTAGATACCTTTTCTAAAATGTATGGTAAAGAAAAAAATTGGGTTTTAAATACAAATGAGGTATTAGGGTGACAACAGGATATATCAAGTAACATATTACAATATTTGTAACATAAACTCAAAGAATTGAAATGCCCCTGAAATGCCTACTATGTCAAAACTTAGAACATTGCAAAAAAGTACAGTACTATACGATAAGGATGACAAAAGATCTCATGTTTAGAAAAGAAAACGTGAAAAAAAAAAAGGAGGATTTTTTTTTCTCAGTAGTATTTTACAGGCTCGCAACACCTTATCACTGTTGTTGAAGCCTCCACCACCATGAGATCTGTTAAACATTGAGATGAATGCTTTTGCAAAATATTTTGAAAAAAAGAAAAAGAAAAAAAGAAAGGAGAACGATGACGACGTAATATGTAAAAATAATCTTGCATTCTTATTGTTTCTGTGATTGAAACTAATTTTTTTGTGAGGAAGAGAATGAAGAGACTAAGACAGAGGGAGAGGAAGAGATTTGTGAGGATGAGAATGAAGAATAGAACATCTGAACTAGGGTTGTCCACGGGTCGGGCCGGGTCGGTTTTGGACCCAGCCCGGACCCGACCCGCTGGCGTCGGGCTGAAGGCGGAGGGACCAGAAACCGACTTCCGGCGTCATTCGGTTGAGTCGGTTTTGGGTTCGGGTGGTGTTCGAGTCGGTTTGGTCGGTGGAAAGAGTCGTCGAATCCTGCAAACGTCGCCAGAATCTTCAAAAAATTCGCCGGAATCTGCAAAAACCTAGTAGATCTGCACCAAAAATCACTGAAATCAGCCTGGATCTCCTCGAATCTTGCCGGATCTGACCAAATATGGTCGAGATCTCGCTTGGATCTCCTCGAATGTCGCCGGATCTCACCAAATCTCGCTTGGATCTCCCCGAATATTGCTAGATTTGTATATAACGTCGGTCGGGTCGGGAGGCTCGGGTTTTGGAGAAGAAAACCTGCCACTCGACCCGTGACGTCGAGTCTTGGGTGCAAAACCCGTCACCACTGTCGAAGTGGTCAGTTCGGGCGGTTGCCGGTTCGGGTTCGGGCGGGTTGGTCAGGTTGGTTGGGTTCCGGGTTGGGTTGGACACCCCTAATCTGAACGTGTGGCCATTGGGAAAGAAAAGTCAAGGTATTAGGAAAGTAAAAATAATTTAAATCTGTTGATGAGAACAATTCAAGATAAGAGTAAAAAAAATAACAAAGAAATAAAGATGAGAGAATTAAAAAAACGGTGGAGCAAGAAAAATAAAAGGAAAATACGGATCAGACTTATGCAATTTTAGGAATTTATGTAATTTCCCACCCTCATCCCAATGTCACTTTCTCTTCTGCACACTGATTGATTTTTTTTTTTATTTTTTTTATGGGCTCATTGATTGATTCTTTAAAATTATAAAATAGGTTGAGTGATATTAGATTATTTACATTATTCCCTTTACATTTTAATAACTTATAATACTGCTACTCCAATTTTGTTAAAAATTTCTTTAATCTTTTTATATTAGATTATTTACATTCCCTTTACATTTTTAATAACATACTAGCTTCATCACACGCGCTTCGCGCGTACAGTGAGGCTTTCTTTTTTAGCAAAAAAAATTATTTTTATTTTATATATATATTATATATATATATATATATATATTTATACATATATAATTTTTATTTTGAGAATCTTATTTATAAGTGGAGAAAATAATTTGAAAATTAACAGGAAAGTGGTCCTATTTTTTAGACAATGTTTTAGTGGAAGTTAGATTTGTATTTTTACTAGATTGTCCTTTAATTTTATTTCTATTATCTTTATTTAAACATAAGGGTGTAGGGGCAATTTGAACTACAAAAATGAGGATCCCAAACAGGGGAAACCTCTTAAATAGTAGTATAGATAATACTGCTACTCCAGGTTTGTTAGCAATTTCTTTAATCTTTTTCAAAAAATATTGTTCCTATTGAGTATGATTTTTTGGGTATTGAGAATAATTATATATTAATGTCATCTTTAGCATAAATTTTAGGTGTGACAAATTATTATTGAGAATAATTATTATTGTTCCTCTACTTTCTAATTTGTGATGGCTTTAGTGTTGAATGTGGGTTGCTTCATTGTTATTTTATTGCTAGACGTATATGACTTCATTGATACTATACCACTAAAGAGGTGAAAATTTGACCGCAAAGCCTATCACAAGATGCTCCAAACTAATAAATGGATTTGGCTAAGCCTGGGTTCATTAGAGGATTTTGACCCACCACTCTAATCAAAGCTCCCCTAGATTGATGTTGAAGTAGCCAAAGATCTACCACCTAAAAAAGCCAAGACCCCATACTCATATCCACTCAATGAATGAATAAATGAATTCATTTAGGACTTGGAACTTGCTCACCTAGTGAAACTTCCACTTACTAAGAATGTGCTGCTAGAGAATCGGTGTTAAATTCCAATAGCTAATGTCACATCATTTGGAGGTTCATCTTATTTTTTATTTATTTTTAATTAAAAAAATTGGTAGCTTTCTTGTGCATCGCACGGGTTAGCGACTAGTATATATATATATATATATATATATATATATACTATTATTTAAGGGGTTTCTCTTGTTTGGATTCCTCAATTTTAATGCCCAAAATATCCTCAAATTTACCAGTTTGTAAAGCTTAAATAGTAGGGTTAGACCTGTAAAATTATCAATTTAAAAAGTCCTAAGTTTTAGATAAATTTAAAAAAACATTACCTACAAAATAGGAACAGTCCTACTAACCCACTTATTCTAACACACGTTTCTAATATTATATTCTTAAAAAAACCTCACGTTGAGTAAAAAAAAAAAAAAACTAAATAGTAAAATTTCTAATATTTTATTCTTAGAAAAAACCTCACGTTCAATAAAAAAAAAAAAAAAAAAAAACTAATGAAATACCCTTAATTTAATAAACTTATTTTTATCTCTAAATCATAAGAAATGGTTTAAAATCTTAAATTGATAAAAATTGAAAACAAAAAACCTAATGAAAAAAGCCACGTTGTATCAAAAAAATTATCTACCACGTTTCTATTTTTGAAAAAAAAAAAAAAATCCTATGTTTTGTAAAAAATAACTACCCCGGTTGCCCCATTTTTTTTTCAAATTAAAAAAAAAAAAAAAAAAAACCTTAAACACATTTGAATTCCACCCCCACATTTTTCTCCTAACAAATTGCTTGAATTCCACTCTCCCATGTTTTACTCCTAAGAAACTGCTTTATTATCAAATTTAAAAATTTTAACTTCTCTTTAACTTCTTTTGCTTATCCAGTTTTTATTTATTTTATTTAAGTTTCATGTTATATCCTCCTTCCTTTTCATCTTCTTCTTCTTCTGGAAATATATATATATATATATATATATATATATATATATATAAAAAAAACCGAATAGAATATTACTGCACTTGAATAACAAAAGACTTGATTACTTGACTTCCAAGATTATCTGGATAAGTATATAAGCAAATATTCTTTTTTTACTTATCCTGTTTTTTAGTTTTCTATTTCTTACATTCAATTGCTGCTTTAAAATATTGTATTTGTTTTTGCTCTCAACGTGTCTTCTTTTGAGTTCCATTCATTGTTATCCAATTTTTAATGCCCCGGGTTGCAACCATTGTCATATAGAATCTAAGGTGAGTAGGGTTGATTTTTTATTTATGCTGTAATAATTTTATTTTAGAATTTTTTTGAACAAAAATTTAAATGGATTTAATCTCAATTGCAAGCCAGGCAAGACCACGTGTGGTGCTGTTAGCAAACCATGGAACCCAATATGCAGAGCATTCCTCAAAATCCCATTAATTCTTTGATTTCATAAGAAAATCAATGGAACTCAATGGATGGTTGTGCCACTCGATCATTCCTTTGCTTGAACAATTTATTTGGTTTTATTTCATATTGAACATTTGCATCTTTGGCCTCTACTCCATAGTTTTTAGAACCGGCTTGGACCGGGAGATCGGACAGTGAAAACTGGGAACCAGGATGGAAACCAGGAACTGGGATGGAAACCGGTTTTTTAAGCCTAAAGAATCGGATTTTTAGTTAATTCCGTGAACCCCTAAAACCGGGGTTGGACCGCACGAACCGGTGGCAAGAACCATGCGGTCCAACCCCTTAGCAATTTATTTTTAATTTTTTTTTTTTTTTATAAAAACAACTTAACACAATTTTATTCTACTTAGTTAAATTATCCATCTCTTACAAGGAATAAAAAAAATATATAATTAAAATCCTTCAAAGATATTCAACTTTACTTCAAAAATTAATCATAAATTTTAATGTTTTCATGGTTATTATTTTATTTTATTAACTTTATTATTTAATTATTAAATATATGCTTGAAAATCATTAAATTTCCCTCACATATATAGATATATTAGTAAATTTTGCTAGTTTTATAAATTTAATATCTATATTTAGGCTTTAATTAATTATTAAATTAATTATGACGTCATCACGGTTCGACCCCGGTTCGACCTCAAAAATCTTGAATCTCTCCCTTTTACGGTTCAATAAACGGTTCGGGTTTGAAAACATTACTCTGCAACACCATTTTGTGCTTTGTGTGGAGCCCATTGGTCTTACCATTTTTTTTTTCCTTGCAGATATTATGTACATGTGCAAAGAACATGAGGATATTAACAAGATGGGAGAACAATTGACTGCCCTGGCTTTGGATCTAAGAGAGATGTATTTTTTTTCAAGTAAATATTATGTATTGTAAGTAGTTGACTTTTTTTTTACCATTTATTCGTCTTATTGAGAAACTACCTTTTGATTGTGGACTTAGTAGAGGGCACAAACAAATTTTCGAAATCATTTTGTTTACATTTTACTAACTGAATGACATATACCGTTTTGTTTGATTATTTTCTTTCTTTCATTTTAGAATTCTTTTCATTTTTTATGTTGCATTATATTCTTGATTTTTTATTTTTTATATTATTCCCTTTTTTATTTTTTAATTTTTGTCATTTGATAGTGCAAGTTAGCTAGGAGTGGTATAGATAATTATTTCACCCACAAATGCATAATACTCATCACACTCCTAGATTTTTTTTTTTTTTTTTGGTGATTAGAAAATATAATAATCCCAAATTACAATGAATGAAAATTATTAAATTTTACCCAAAAAATAGAACAGTCTCTAAACATGCACGTGAGCGCGTGCTCAGAGGCTAGTATATAAACTCCTCTTCCTTTTTGCTTTCTAATTTGGATTTTTTTTTTTTTTATTCTACTACCTGACTCAAACTACTCTCTCTCTTTCTCTTTCTACAACCTGACTGTCCCCATCGACAATCAAATCGATCTCACTTCTCACAACTTTGCTAAGAACATGGAATGGATGGCACCGCTTTAGATGGAGTAATCTATGAAATGGATTATAACAATTTCCTACAAGAAGCCATGGTGGTAAGTGGTAACTAAATGATTATCCGAAAGCATGTGATATTAGATTATTTTGCCCAAAAGAAAATATATGATATTAGATTATAGGGAAGCCTTACTATTATTGGTTTAGGAAATATTTTCAGAAATTTTTTATGAAAAATAAAATTAATTGTTTTCATAGCTTTTTGTGCCATGTGTCCTAAATTATTTATTTTTAGAGAGAGTTTTATTTCATAATTTTAGACTCAAATGTGGGACTACATTATAAATGTCCATCCAAGTAAGTTATTGCATACAAAAGCCAAGGAGTCTAGAATTAATGAATAGAAAAAAAATTTAAAAATGAAAAATTTACATCTTCTACCTAATAATATTCTTTTAAGACTTTTTAAAGATTAAAAAAATATATAAGAATAGCTATCAATAATATTTAAATTATATATGTCAGAATTATATTATGCATCTTAATGTATATCTTTTAAGCATATTCATATGCACAGAGTTACAAACTAGTTTAACTAATTACTTATAACTTAAACCCAATTCAAATGGGTAAGCCACAACCCACCCAATTACCCAATATTTAAAATTACCAAATTGCCCCTAAAATTTGAAAATGACCAAAGCACTCCTAAAATCTTCTAAAATTGCCAAAATACACCCTAAACTTAAATAATGACCAAAATTTAAATAGACTTCGGGCAAAAAAAAAAAAAAAAGGTTTTTATTTATTTATTTGTTTACATGATTAAGTTTGGGTTTGACATGGTGAAGAGGACCAAAATTTATACATCAGGTAAGATTTGATTTTTTTTCCCCCTTCTTACGTGATTGAATTTGTGTTTCACCTAAAATTGACTAGGGTCAAGATTGGATTGAATTAAAACTACCTCAATAAAAATAAAAATAACTACCTCAATCAAAAGGAGTGACTATTTTAAACACGTATGACAGGAGTTTAATTTAGATCAACATTAACACATAAGTTTTTTTTTTTAATCCTAAACATCAAAGAGAAATTAATCAAAGTTTTAAAAATATTTCCAAAATCAATATTTTTAGAGAATTCATAAATTTTTTTCCATTTATAAATGTTTAAAAGGTGAAATATTGTTCCAAATAGTGGCATTCAGTCTTCAGAGAAGTTTCCCAAACGAGCAATTTCTTTGAAGATGAGGAGAAATAAAGTAGAAAGTGACTCATGCATGGTGTACTATCAAAGAGACTTTGAAATCGGTGGAAGCCAATTTGTAATAATGAAGGTGACATTTTTTCTGTCTACAAATGTGAACATGAGGAAAAAAAAAAAAAAAAAGTTTAAAATTTTCAACCGTGAATGTGAACATGAGAAATTAGAGAAGATAGTGATGGCTTCGTCCTACAGGCTCCATTTACATTAATAAAAAAAGCGGACTTAATAGGCGTGAAGTTCCCCTCTGCTAGTCTTTAGCATCACAATTCTTCTCTGCTTTCCAAATACTTACACCATGTCTGTGACTTTACTAGAGCACCAAAGTAAAAATGGCTGAGGCTATCCTTAATGTTGTTGCTGAGGAAATACTAGGCAAGCTGATTTCACTTACTACTGACCAAATCAGCCTTGCCCAGGGTTTCAAGGAACATATAGAAGAGGTCGTGTGTTATGGTTAGCATTTTTCACTTTTGAGAAGGAAGGGCCCTTTTTGGATTGAAAATTCACTGATGAAGAATGGAGAACAATAATTTCGACCAAGTGAATGGATGTAATTTTTCTTTTCAATTTTTAATATTTATGATTAGTTTTGGAAAAAAAATTTTAAGAGAGTTTTAACTTATGAATAATTGATAGATTAGTTTTGGAATTTGAATGTACAAATGCATAAAAAAAAATGACCACTTATTAATCTTTTTCTCCCTAATATGGATTTTTATTGACAATTTAATGTGATTTTGTCTTAAAATAAATGAATTGCATTTATTTTTCTATAAAATTAATTATAGAGATTAGGCTAATTGTGTGTTCCATTCATCATGATTTGAGGTTATCTCATAAATCCAATGAGATTTATGCATTTGCCATATCCAAATACTTCAGAATGGGATGACATGACAGATTTGGATTGAACTTATTTTTACTGAAACTGAAAACTGAAAACTGAAAACACTGTAGCAAAATAATTTTTAAATGTGTGAATAGTACCGTGAGATCCATTTTTAATATTTTTTTTCTGAATAAAGTGGCTGTGGATCCCATGAACAGTGCTGCTACAGTATATGAATAGTGCTGCTACAGTTGTGAACAGTAAATTTTGTCTCCCTGAAACGCATGAATGAAACAAAAAAAAAGAAGAAGAAGGAAAACACTGAATTGAAAACGCAGATGCCGAATCCAAACCGACACCTAGTCCCAAAAATGAATAAACTCACACCCACGCATTGGATAATAACTTCAATACTATTTTTCTTTTTTTGAGAATCAAACTTCAATATTATTTTGTTGTTCATAACTTTTTCCTCTAAAAAAAGTAATTTTTTAAATTATGTCTCATCCCACACTTCGTTATTTTGGTGATTAACAAACACATAAATCTCATTGAACTACGCATAAACCTCAAATTGGAATAAATAAAAAATTTGACATTAAAACAAAAGTCTTTAAGCTGGTTTTTGAGAAGGTCAGTCCATTATGTAACTATGTATTTGCATTGGTCACAAATCTTAAGAGTAATGATTATCTTATACTTATTCTTGTACATATTTTATACACATTTTTTTAAATTTGTGTTTTGAAAATATATAATTTTAATTACAATTGTGAAATTGTATTTTCACAATTTTAACTAAAATATATTGATTTCAAATTATGATTTCAAATGAATGAGTAAAGCGAGTGTGTGGAAGACTGCAAGTCTTTATCAAGATTTAACCAATTCTTCTTCTCAAAAAAATAAAATAAAAGTCACAGAAGATAATGGTAACATGAATATTCAGACATTATCATATAGTCCATGAGATGTATAGTATGTGGTTTATGTGAAAAGTCACAGAAGATATAAATCACAAGTTCTTTGTAAATTCATAATATAGTTCGTAGTCGGTGATGAAATTGGGTGTTTCATCTGCGAAGACTATAACATATCAACTAAGATGATTTGTCTTGATCATGGAAGTGGTGACTTCTAATTGATATGTTGATATGTTTTAAGAGTTAAGACATATTGAATTGGACCACTGTGAGATTTATTATTCTCGTAACGACTGTCAATTGAATAATAAATCTCACAACTTATATTAACATGAACTCTTAATCCTGAGAGAATAATGGACCTGATCATGGAATGTAAGTTGCTTTGATATATCAGGAGTGAGATCTAAAGTAGCGGTCAAAACCTCAGTATGTTGGGCAATCACATTTAGTGTTGATGGAACATATATTCTCAAGATGGAATTCATAGTCTCTTAACAGAGATTTAAAATATTTCATTGAGATAAGTTTAATGGGCTCAGTTATTCAGAGAGGTAAGTTTAATGGTACTATTCACACATTTAAAAATTATTTTACTACAGTATTTTCAATTTTCAGTTTTCAATTTCAACAAAATAAGTTTTATCCAAACAGACCGTATATACCGATATAAATTTTCCCTATTTGAGCTCAGTTACCAGCACTTCAATTTGTCTGTATTTAGTTCCAAATTAAAAAGTTAATTTATTTTAATATTATTTATAAGTTTTATTGTATTATTTTACCTAACTTATAACTTTACCGAATAATAATTACAATAAAAAAATTTCGGTTTCAGTAAAAAAAATCTATCCCAAGCAGATCCTTTGTCCTGTCCTCTTTCCCATCAAATATTTTCTTAAAGTAAGAAATCAGAACTACGTAAAACTTCCACAGCCACTCACACACACACCTCATCCTCATCATCACATTCACGGGATCTTCGGCCAAGCTAGCTCTGTCTCTTCATCCTCAACTCTTTAAGACTCTTATCTCAATTCTTTCCCTCGATATCCACCCTTATATGAGCGTAAACTTTCCCAATTGACCATTCATTTAGGAATTGCTTTTGGGTCGCCCTTCTTGCTCTCTCTCTCTCTCTCTCTCATGCAGGTCGCTTCTCCAACCATCATCATCATTCATGGAAAGAGTTGGCTCTTACCACTGGAACCACCAAAGCTGGAGGGTTTCAGAAAGGGTTTTGCCCGTACAATTACTTCTTCTGCAATTGCTCTTTCCGCATCCTCCGAGAGCTTCCTCTTCAGCGAGGGTAATTCTTTTCTCAAGTCTTTACGGCGGTTTGAAAAATAAACATTGATTTTTTTCTAAAAATAAACTCTTTTATTTTTATCATATTTTGCAGAGATGTTGAATGATCCTGACCATGGTGCCCGAGAAGCAGCTATATTCTGAATTGAGGTCGCTTGAGCCATGGCCTGGTAATGGAAGTTTCTTCTTTTTTTTACTACCACAAATTATAACTATTGCTATAACCTTCTTCCTGGCTGACCTATTGATATTCATGATGATTAGATGAATGGTTTATTGAGATTAGTTTTTAAGAATTTTGAATATTCATGTACAAATAATCGAGGGTTTAACTTAAAATTAATGTATGCAACCTAACTTATTCCACGACCGGTGAGCTAAACAAATCCTCTAAAGTTCTAACTTTGGCCATAGTGTTTTAGACCCAATATAATTGAGACTCAAAAACAGATTAAATTTCATCCTTCATGATCATTTGAACAATCTTCTGAATAAATTTTGGCATTGCCTACAGATTTTAGAAACTTATAACAAACCTTAGTTAATTACTCGTCACTTGAAAAGAAGGCCAGTCCATTTTGAACATGCTTTCATGTACATGTGCAGTTTTCATCCATCATCCCTTTGGTTTTACTTTAATTAACATTTGCCCTGGATTGCATTGAAAGTGAAACTACTCTTTATTATCTATTATATCAAGCTAATGCTTTAATATACTTCAACTTTAAATAGGAAACTTCCCGAGAATATAAACTTCTTTAGGGCTAATCATCTTCTTTCTCGATAGTCACTTTACATGTAAACTAATCAATGCACTCTAAAAGGTTATAAACCCATAAGTATAACAACAATCATCTTCTTTCTCGATAGTCACTACAGCAGTATATGCAGCGTCCCACGCATCAATGGGGCCTACCCGTTATAAGAGAGATGCTGTAAAACTTCCACAGCCACTCACACACACACCTCATCCTCATCATCACATTCACGGGATCTTCGGCCAAGCTAGCTCTGTCTCTTCATCCTCAACTCTTTAAGACTCTTATCTCAATTCTTTCCCTCGATATCCACCCTTATATGAGCGTAAACTTTCCCAATTGACCATTCATTTGGAAGCACCGTCTCTTCTCATCAACGAACATGGTCCCTATTCTTTCGCCCACCAACATATACAAAACAATCAGGCACAAAAACAGCATCAACAAATTAAGGAGGCAAACAACAACAACAACAATAAAAGGTAAGCAGCCAACAGTCAACACAGCCAACAAGCGCGGAGATTGGCTCTATATATCAAGCTCCAGCACACTCAACAAACTCATACCTAGCAGGCTAGCCCCCTCCACCACACGGCATAACACAACCACCACCACCACCACCACAAGCAGCCCATATTAGCCGATCCCCCACAACTAAAACCAAGCACAAGCTCCTAAATCTGAGCCGAAAGAAACATATACACACAAACAAAATCTAAAAATTTCCCTTAATATCCGAATTAGCTACCCAAATTAAACAAACCACAAACATAAGTAACCTGCAATTCTTCGTAGGCAAGGACTGACTACTGAGCTCCATTTTTGTTTGATATAATATTTATGTGGACATCCTTCGGTGTCTTACCAGTCCTTTTTGTTGTTGGCTAGATTATTTTAATATTTATTTGATCAAATTAGCGGCGGCTTCTTCTGGCCTGTACAGGGGTAATTTAGTCATCGAACCACCACCAATTAGCAATCCTCAATGATGTCGGTGATGAGTGACAAAGCAGCAGCTGTAACACACTGCCCCTTCGATCTACACATATCGGCTCTCCCCGACTTCGATCTACCATGAGAATTACATTTACAATTTCATACTTCTCAACATTAATGTGTGTGTGTATATATATACGTGTGTGTGTGTTATTACTGTCCCACAACACAGATTAATTTCTCTGAAAATATGACACATTCATTTGCCCTTTCTCTTTATTTCAAGGAATTGCTTTTGGGTCGCCCTTCTTGCTCTCTCTCTCTCTCTCTCTCATGCAGGTCGCTTCTCCAACCATCATCATCATTCATGGAAAGAGTTGGCTCTTACCACTGGAACCACCAAAGCTGGAGGGTTTCAGAAAGGGTTTTGCCCGTACAATTACTTCTTCTGCAATTGCTCTTTCCGCATCCTCCGAGAGCTTCCTCTTCAGAGAGGGTAATTCTTTTCTCAAGTCTTTACGGCGGTTTGAAAAATAAACATTGATTTTTTTCTAAAAATAAACTCTCTTATTTTTATCATATTTTGCAGAGATGTTGAATGATCCTGACCATGGTGCCCGAGACGCAGCTATATTCTGAATTGAGGTCGCTTGAGCCATGGCCTGGTAATGGAAGTTTCTTCTTTTTTTTACTACCACAAATTATAACTATTGCTATAACCTTCTTCCTGGCTGACCTATTGATATTCATGATGATTAGATGAATGGTTTATTGAGATTAGTTTTTAAGAATTTTGAATATTCATGTACAAATAATCGAGGGTTTAACTTAAAATTAATGTATGCAACCTAACTTATTCCACGACCGTTGAGCTAAACAAATCCTCTAAAGTTCTAACTTTGGCCATAGTGTTTTAGACCCAATATAATTGAGACTCAAAAACAGATTAAATTTCATCCTTCATGATCATTTGAACAATCTTCTGAATAAATTTTGGCATTGCCTACAGATTTTAGAAACTTATAACAAACCTTAGTTAATTACTCGTCACTTGAAAAGAAGGCCAATCCAAACTCCCGAATTACCATTTTATTTTAGAACCCCAAATACCAAAAAACACCCTACTTTTGGATTCTTATACTTGAAAATTTACATACACACTATAGTAAACCTTTACTTTTAGAACTTATTGTAGCAGTTCTTAATTTTTTCTCTCCTCTCTCTCTCTTTCTCTCTCTCTCTCTCTCTCTCTAAACTTGTGATCCAACAAAGGTGGTCTGGTCTCTTGGTCTGAAATAGGTGGCTAACAAAGTTGTAGAAATAGGTGATGGTCCAATTTGGTGGTCTAGTAGCGGTGCTTCAGTGAAGAGAGAGAGAGAGAGAGAGAGAGAGAGAGGGGGGGAGAGGAAGAGAAAAATGAGAAAGAGACGGAGAGGAAGTGAGAGAAAGAGAGAAATTAATTAATAGGCAAAAGGTAGCGGATAGTCAAAGTGAGCTAAGGGGAGAGACCCAAGCAATTTTTATTAATGCGATTTGATCTTGGGCTAGCTTAGCCCGATCCATCTCTCGAACCCCACCTCATCAGTAAAAAGACTACTTTATGGGCATGAATTATGATAGCTAGAGGCCCATACAGCCCAACCTCAAATGAAATTCCAGTACAGCACACTTGTCCAAACTATCTAACCCAGTCACCCCAAACCCAAATAGAAAGGCCCAAGTTACACTTTAGTTTGCCCAAGCCTAAACACTTCTTCTTTCGGAGCTTCAGCAAGACCAACTAACCATTAACAATTTTTTTTAATTTTTTTTATTTTTTGAGAAGAACTAACCGTTAACTTCAGAACCATGTCTAGGCGTAGTCCACTGGCCATGGAGTTGCTAAGAATTTGTGTCATGGACTCATGGGCTTGGGTTTTGGGCTTTTTAAACAGTGGCCTTATTTTTAAAATTTATCTTGTATTTATTGGATACTTTTCACTTTAGGGTTTCCACTCAGCTTTTCTTCTCTAGCTTTACTTGTGCGTTTAAAACGCCACTTGAGCGTTTTATACTTTCGTTTAAAACTTCATATTAAACGTATGCTTAAAACTTCGTAATGTACATACTGACTGCAATAGAATCAAAGCGCTCATCCTCTCTACACACTGCATTCTTGTAAATCTTAGTTCCGATCTGTTTCTGTAAGTTCAGCATCATTATTTCTTGTTCTTTTTAATACTTCAGTTTCATTATTGGCATGTGGTGGCATGGTATTAATGATGTTAGTGAGGCAGTTTAATTTAAGTCCTAAACTCATGTTGTAGTTCCGATACCATGCATACTTAATCCTCAAGGTCCGAAGAGGACAATTTCTTCTTGGGGTAGATTGGTTCCTCCCACAAAAAGGCCTACTCATGCCTTCTAAAGTTGGGCCTAAGACATGTATAGTAGTGGTACACTCATGTCTTAGGCCCAAGCTTATAAGGCATGAGTGGGAGGCGTCTCTCCCCGATGTGGGATTGAGCAAAACCTTGAGGATTAAGGCTCATGCCATTTCCGAAGAGGACAATTCCTTCTTGGGGGTAGATTCCTCCCACACTTATAATTACAAGTAGTTATATTTTGAAGTAAGGCAGTTTTGGCAGTTTTCCAAAAATCTATAATTCTGCTACATTTCATATTTATATATAATAACAAGTTGAAGTAGTTATGTTCTAAGAAGTACAAACACTTCAAAATCTCCAACGTGTCTATGTTTGTTATGGGAAGTTTTGCTACATTTCTTCTTCTTTCATTTAAAAAAAAAAAAAAAAAATTAATTGCATTATTGGCATTTGGTTTGTACTTGGGTTATTACTTCTTTGTAGGATATGGAAATATTCCTTTATGGCTATAAATGAGTTGAATCGAGATGAGTCAAGCTAAGTATTAAAAGTTTAGTCTCGTTCATTCAATTTTGTTTCGAACACGAGTTGAATTAGTTTTTCACCAAACAATATTATATGTTCAAGCTTAGCTTATTTACTTGTTGAGCAAGCTCGAGCTTGTTCACGAGTTACTTATTAAACAAACGAATATAAATAAGCTTTTTCCTTGAATCGAGCTTGAGCTGTTCATAAATAGTTTGGTTCATTTACAACCCTAATTTCCCTATCAACCTTGAGTACTTGTTAAATTGATTCTTTCTTATAGATTCATTTTATTTAAATTAATATATATGCAATGTAACCTTATTATATATTTTTTTATTAGAATAAATTTTATTTTCAGATTATACATTCTCAATATGCATGTGAAATTTTGTGTTAATTGGATGTCATATATTATTATTTTTTGTTAGTCATGTTTTTCTTATAATTTAAAGTAAAAAATAACTGAATTTATATATTTTATTATGAGACAGTACTTGTTGATATTGAATGATCTTGATATTTTTAAATATGGTGAAGGGAAAAAGCTCATGGAATACGGTGAAGGGAAAAAGCCCAAGGGTAGGCCTAGGGATAAAGCTTGGGGTATGGTCGATCTTCTTCCTAACGAATCCAACCGTTGGATTTGTCGACAATGCAAAAATACATATGCTGGCGGTGTAACGAGAGTTAAGCAACACTTGACTCGTACGGGCGGAGGAGGAATTGTTCCATGTCCAGGCGTTACTCCAAAGATTCAGCAAGACGCTCTCGAGCTTCAACAGGCACAAGCTGCGACAGCAACTGCACGCAATGATGGTAAGAATTTAATATTAATTGTTACATGTTTTCCCCCTAATCAAATAGTACCAGTTATATACATGTTTCCCCCCTAATCAAATAGTACCAGTTATATATATGTACATGTGTGTGTGTGTTTTCGTGGATCATTTGCTATTTTTAGCAATACTAAAAATCAAAAACAAAATTTGAGGAAATTAAACTTTTCCACTATAAACTATACCCTATTTAACACTTTGCTCCCTAAACTATCAAAACATGCAATATCAACCTTATAATTTGAAAACTTTGTAACACTTAACCTCCTGCTTTCCGTTTTACTATTAAGTCTATTGAAATTTAACATTAAAAAACAAATTTACTCTTTTATTGTCTATTTTGAAGAAAATGGTAAATTGGTTTTTCAATACTTAATTTTATATAATACTTAACACCAAAACAAATAGAGGGGGACATTGAAATAAAACTATAACTTTGGATGGTCAAATGTGCATTTCAATAATTTAGGTAGTTAAGAGCAACCACATCAGAGGTTGCAAAGTCTTGCAAAATACAAAAAGTAGCTCATTTTACACATTTTGACATAAAAAACACTCACATCAGCGAGTATAAATTGTGCATAAATGCACAAGTTCTACAATAACCGTGTATATATGCACGGTTACTGTAACTCTTCTATACATTATTTTAGTATTATTTCTCTCTCCTCACATTCTCTCTTCCCCTGACTCTCTCTCTCTTCAAATCATAATCTCAGCACCACCATAACACAGACCCAATACCACCACCCACATCACTGCAACTCTACACTACCAAACACCACCATCGCAACCTAGTATTGCCAACCACTACCACCGCAACTTAGACACGCCACAAAATCAACCAAAAATTAAACAAACCCACACACGGTCACACCACAAAATCAATCGAAAGTAAAAAATCAAACACACCCACACCCACACATGGACACACCAACAGAGATAGAGAGAGCTTTTCTGTGAACTTGTGGCCATGGGTTGACTGGAACGGTGCTTGTGGTGCTTTGATTGTGGATCATTGCTTGTGGATCATTGATCAGTGATCGTGGATCAATGGATCGTGGATTGGAGAGGCGATTTCATCACCGTCACTATTGCCGCCGTTGCATGTGAATCGGTGATGTGGATCGGTGCTTGTGGGTTTTGATGGTTGTGGTGCTTGTGATGGAGTGTTGATTTGATCATGAGAGAAAGAAGAGGAAGAAAAAGAGAGAGGAAACGACAGAGAGATAAGGAAAAAGAAAGAAGAAGAAAGAAGAGGAAGAATAGGAAAAAGAACTGGTAGAAATAAAATAATATTAAAAAAAGAATATAAAAATATTATTTATATAAAATATAGTGTATAATAAATGGACTGATGTTTGTGATTTGTAGAAATGATGATGTAAAATAGAAAAAGTAGATTTTTTTTTGGGTAAAATAGACGAAATCTTTTAAAAGTCATGTTTTTCGTATAATATAAAGTTAAAAATAATTGAATTTAAATATTTTATTATGAGACACTTGTTGATATTGACTGATCTTGATATTTTTAAATATGGTGAAGGGAAAAAGCAAATGGAATATGGTGAAGGGAAAAAGCGCAAGGGTAGGCCTAGGGATAAAGCTTGGGGTATGGTCGATCTTCTTCCTAACGAATCCAATCGTTGGAATTGTCGACATTGCAAAAATACATATGCTGGCAATGTAACAAGAGTTAAGCGACATTGCAAAAATACATATGCGGGCGGAGGAGGAATTGTTCCATGTCCAGGCGTTACTCCAAAGATTCAGCAAGACGCTCTCGAGCTTCAACAGGCACAAGCTGCGACAGCAACTGCATGCAATGATGGTAAGAATTTAATATTAATTATTACATGTTTTCCCCCTAATCAAATAGTACCATAGTACCAGACTACCAGTTATATATATATATATATATATATATATGAATTGTATTCGTGGATCATTTGCTAATTTTAGCAATACTAAAATTCAAAAACAAAATTTGAGGAAATTAAACTTTTCCACTATAAACTATACTCTATTTAACACTTTACTCCCTAAACTATCAAAATGTGCAATCAACCTTATAATTTGAAAACTTTGTAACACTGAACATCCTGCCGTCCGTTTTACTGTTAAGTTTATTGAAATTTAGCATTAAAAAACAAATTTACCCTTTTATTGTCTATTTTGAAGAAGTAAATTGGTATTTCAATACTTAATTTTATATAATACTTAACACCAAAACAGACAAAGAGGGACATTGAAATAAAACTATAACTTTGGATGGTCAAATGTGCATTTCAATAATTTAGGGAGTCAAAGTGTAATTGAAGTGAAAGATTAAGGTAAAAAAAGTGTAATTTGCCCCCAAAAAAAAAAAAAAAAAAAATCAAAACTTTTTTCGCAACTTACCAAGATGGCAAGCTATAATTAGTACAACATCAATTTTGTATCACTCTACCATTAATATCATTTTTATTGTCTACCAATTAGAACGACATCTCAAACAGCTTTAATTTTTTATGTCCTTGGACATATTGCTTTTGAATGGAAGTAAATTCATTGTTTTCTTATAAAATTAAGAAAACAGATCGTGCATGGTTATAGCTATTTTGGGTTTGATGTATGTTACATAGTATTTTCTTACTTACAATTCCATATGTCAATGTGGGGCTTGGGATTAAGAGAATGAATATGGGTGAAACCTTGAAAATAAATTTAATATAATAGAAGGATTGCACGATAGAATGGAGGAGAAGCTTGTTGTAGTTGTAGATATTATTTGTCTATATTAAAAGAAATTTCTAAAACATCACTTTAGATTCGATACTTGATGATTTTAGTACTAGTTTTAACTCTAAATTAAATTTGGCGTTTATTTTTTTATCTTGGTACCTTTCTAGTACTTTATATGATAGATCTGATTAGTGATAGATTTAAAATATCAAATCTTTATGTCAATCTTATGCAAATCTGTCATGTTTAATAGATAGACCTTTGCTGTTGGGGCTAGGGAACATTGCTGTTGCTCAAGGGGGGCAGCTGGACAATGCAACGTTTGTGGGTCCTACAGAGGCTGGTACTGGTCCGCACAACCGGGACGCAGGACAAAACCATCTTGTTGAAGAGACATGCGAACCGGAGCTAAGTGAGACTGATCGTGAGTGGGTTTCTAAGGTTATCCTTAATGAGCCTAACGAGTAATTTATGTAATGCTACGATAAATGCCCACAAGAAGTGTTAGTGCTATTGATGTGTATAGGATTTTTTTCTTTTTTTGGTGGGGGTGTTGGTACTTGGTGTAGGCTACTAAAAAGGTTTTTTTTTTCCCTTAATCTTTTATGGTACTTTAAGTAAATGTAAGCACATGTGGGCTTGTGGGTAATTAATTATGGTGGAATAAACTATATTTCAAGGTTTCAAAATATGCTTGCTGATATATATTGGATATGTAAAAGAGTCAGGTATGTAGAAGTGTTTGGTAAAAGTATTTGTGCTACGTGTTAATCTCGATTTTTCTCAATGAATTTAGTTATAATACACTAACAGCACAATGATAGAAGTGTTAAAATATAAATAGTGTCATTCCCAAAAGCATATTTAAAATGGCACCCTACAGGGCCTACACGTAAGGAAATTTGCACCGAGTCCATCTGTCCATGGAAATTTGTAGAAGCATCTATTTGTTATGTTGTTATACAGGACACAAACAGCACTACTTACATTACAAACAACACACTACAGGAGATATAGAACTTTTTTCTGGGGGGGCTAAATAGTGGATATAGAACCTCATCACATCGCAAACAAAAACTGTCGCATGCACTATACTGTAAAAAATAATCCACAAAAATCTATATATGTTTAAATACCACAACTATAACAAATAAAAAATAATTTATTTATTTATTTTGATACGATAATTTATTTTTCAACCTAAATAAAAAGCAGTACGATAGAACACTAGAACAATGATAATTACAAGGAGAGAGAAATAAAAGAAGAAGAAACAAACCCATGGGAATTAAACTACTATAAGTATCGAAATATGTAAGTTGGAAAAAACTTTGCTTGCCCAAGAACTAGGGAGGAATGGATTTCAAGGATTTAGAATGTTTCAATGATGCCCTCCTTGGTAAACAAGTCTAGTGGCTTATCAACAACCCAAACACTCTTTTTCACAAAGTCTCTAAAGCCAAATACTTCCCCAACTGTTCAGCCATGGATGATGAAGTTAGGTCCGAATGATCTTGTTAGGACATATGTGAATCATGTTAGGAACATGTGTCAATATTTTATGTAATTGGCTAATCATTTGACAAAACGCACTTTATTTGTATTTGGGTAGATCTAAGATGGGTTTAGTACTTCAAGGAACAAGAGTTCAATTCTAATATTGAAGTCATGCAAATCTGTCCAAGAAACAAGTGAAGAAGTGTTGATTCAGTAAAGCTCAACAGCTCTCGATATCTCTCGATAGCTAGGCTATCTATCGAGACCCTTCAACTACCTTTTATCGCATTCTCGATTGCTCTTGATAGCTACTTCAATCCATTGAGAAACCTTCTGGATGCTCGATAACTCTCGATAGCTCGCAACAGATAGCTATCTATCGAGAATTATGAAAATCAGTTTTTCAGATTTGATTTTCGACCCATGCTTATGTATTTGTGTAGGGTTTTTTTTTTCCTCACAACCTTAAACATATATAAGGCTTATTTTAAAGGCCGTCACATAAGAGAATACAAGGAGAATACATGCAAAAGGTGACTGACACCTTATTCTCTCTAAAAGAAGCTACTGCGTCTTTGCGCCTTAAAGTTTTGTAACCAAGTGCTTCTTGATCTTCATTGTTGATGAAGTAAAGAACTCTACAGCCAACATCTTCTTCAAGTTGGTGTGTTAGTCACGTATTGGGAGTCGTGCATCATTGGTTAGTCACATACTGGGATCCATATAAAAAGAGTGGCGTTCATATGTTGAAGAGTTTAAAGGTTCTGAAGCGATAGAAGGTTTCTGCTGTAAGTTCATCTACAGGGATTGTAGAGTCTAGGGACAAAGGTTTTGTACTAGATCTGAAACTTCTCTTTATTATAGTGGATTGCTTTTCGGGAAAGTTTCCCTTTACTGTAAAACTAGTTTGTTTCATTGGTTTTCCTGGATTATCATATCTTGTCTTATTTAATTTTCCGCTATACATGATATTGATGGGTCTAAGGTGCTAATCAAAGGGGATAAATGGGAAAGTAATGAGTCTAAAGGTCAACAAAGTACTAATGCTTCCTCCAAGAAAAAGAAGAAGAAACCTGCAAAGATCCTATGGTGATTCCCCTTAAAGCCAAGATTGCAATGACTATTTATGTCTCCTGAAACAGCCAATCATATGAAGTGGCATGCCGAAGGTCGTGTGAATGATGGGTTACTAAGGCATCCTGCTAATTCTAAAGCTTGGAAATCATTTGACTCTAAGTACATAAAGTTCTCATGTGAGGCTTGGATTAGCAGCCGATGAATTCAACCCGTATGGAAATATGAGTAGTACTCATAGTATATGGTCTGTCATTTTGATCCCATACAATCTTCCTTCATGGATGTGCATGAAAAGGTCTTCTTTCATACTATCATTATTGATTCCCGGTCCAACCTCGCCTAGGAATGATATAGATGTGTACTTACAACCCCTAATAGAAGAACTGAAGGAGTTATGGGATGTCGGAGTAAAAACGTTTGATGTGTCTTCCAAAAAATCATTTCAAATGCATGCTACATTATTGTGGGCCATAAATGATTTTCCTGCATATGGTGATATCTCAGGTTGGAGTACCAAAGGTGCTCTTGCATGTCCTCCTTGTAATTATGATAGTCAGTCTCGTTGGTTGAAATATGGAAGGAAATTTAGTTACATTAGACATAGGCGATTCTTGGATAGTAATCATAAATTCCATAAGCAAAAACAATCATTTGATGGGCATGTTGATACGAGATCAGCTCCTATTACGGTATCCAGAGGGGAAATCATATTACAAACGGATGATTTAGTTGATCATGTGTTTGGGAAGAAAATAGTTAATTTTCCCAATAAAAAAAAAAATAAATAAAAAAAAAAAAGGGGAGGAAGCCTTAACTATGTGGAAAAAGATAAGTATATTTTTCATCTTGCCTTATTGGGAGGACCATGTGTTGCGTCACAATCTTGACGTGTTGCATATTGAAAAGAATGTAATCAATAATATAATCGGCACATTGTTGAACTTGGATGGCAAGACAAAGGATAACTCGAAGGCAAGTCAAGACTTAAAGGATATGGGTATAAGAAGTGAACTTCACTTGGAAAAGATTGAAAATGATAAGACACGTATGCCATATGCCTGCTACCATATGAATGCTAGTGAAAAGGATGGTTTTCTGCGAGTTTTGAAGGATGTAAGAGTGCCAAATGGATATTCTTCAAACATCTCACGTTGCGTTAAACTCAAAGAATGCAAGATTAGTGGGATGAAGAGCCATGATAATCACATCTTAATGCAACAACTTTTTCTGATAGCAATACGCGGATCATTGCCCCCTGAAGTGAGTAGGCCTTTAATTGACTTATCTTGTTTCTTTAGGGAGATATGTTTCAAAGTACTAAATGTGGATGAACAAAAAGAGAGACGATGGAAGTTGAGTATGTAAGAGACACACAAAGCTCCAGTGAGGAGGACGAGATACTAGAAAGGAACGTCAAAACGCTGAAAGATAATAGTAAGGAAAGAGCTTTCTCCCAGCCACGCAAATTGGTGAGCTACAAGGATAGTCTGATAGGGGACATTCCAGGGGCATATGCACAGGGATTTCGTTTTGAACAGGACATTGAAGATACTGAGGTATTAGACGATGAAGAGGAACAGCTATCTGAAGGAATGGTGGAGGTGTGACTGTCCAGAGAAACAAAATCACGTATCAGAGCCCCTTGGTCCAAGACATTGATAGTGAAAGTGTTTGGAAGGTCTGTGGGCTTCAGCTACCTCACTTTCAAGATCAATGCCATGTGGAATCCTAAGGGAAAGATGGACTGTGTAGCCTTAGGCAAAGACTTCTTCTTGATCAAATTTTATGACAATGAAGATTATGAGAAGGTGCTTCGAGGAGGACCATGGTTCGTGGGGGAGCATTTCCTAGCTATCAAGCCTTGGGAACCATATTTCAAGGCTTCAGAAGCAAAGTTCACATCAGTAGCAGTATGGGTAAAACTCCCTGAATTACCCATTGAATTTTATGATGCGATGGTACTGAAGGAGATTGGCAGTGCACTTGGGCCAGTTCTGAGGATTGATTCATTCACGACTACTGGTTCTAGAGGTAGTTATGCAAGATTATGTATCCAAGTGGACTTGGATAAGCCCTTAATTTACTCTATTAAAATTGGAAGGTTGAAACAGAGGGTCATGTACGAGGGAATTAGCTCTCTGTGCTTCTGTTATAGACGAATTGGACATAAGAAAGAGAGCTATAGCTACCAAATCCTTCCCAAGGTGGCCGAAACAGTCAAGGAGGATAATACTCCTGCACCATCCAATGAAAGGAAAGCTGAAGGTACGTCAGAGTCTAACTATGGTTCGTGGATGATTGTAACTAGACGTAAAAATCCAGTTAGAAATGGCTGGGGTCGTTAGCCAAACAAACCAACACGTTAAGGGGAGAGAGTTACTAAGGGTAATTTAGTAATATCAGGAGGAGATGAGGTACAGACCACCCCTCCTGAAAATGTCAAATCAGTATCTATGGATTCAGAAAAATCCAGTCATACCACTGTGGCTAGAGAGATTACAGTTCATCCAACGGTTGGAATGGAGCGTGGAAATGAAATGTAGATTTGGGTGTCTTCATTGAGCAGTGAGAAGGAAAAGTTGGCAACGTCAGAGGGCCGTCAATCCAAAGGCCATAAAGAGAAAAAACCATGGGAACAAAAAACACGAATGTGTTCAAAAGGTTCAACCACACAGTAGGGAACAAAACATTTCCTCGCGAAAAACGTCAGAAAAACTCACCAAAAAAGAAAATGAACCCTCTTTGCCCAACACCACACAACCTGGCCAGCTCCAGGTGGGCTATTTGGTTCAAGAACAAGGCCATTCCAATACCCGACGAGATGATTGCCCAAATCAAAGCATCACCCACGGACACGATGGGCTGGTTCAATCCGGACCATAAAGCAGCGTGGCAGAATCCCTTCCCTATAACGACGGCAAGCATCAAGTCAGGAAATTTACCTTTGGATCATCAAGCATGGGCCCTGACTCCTAACCCATGGTGGAGGTTCCTCACAGGCACCCATCTGATAACGGAGAAGGACGTTGATCTCTTGAACAAGCAAAGGAGGCCATTAGTAGTGCCTCACTTGGATGAATCGGGGTGGCTAATTCAGGACAGGAAGGTCATAGATTTCAGGGGGATGGCGGTGGCGCATATGGGAAACTTCCCAACACTGAAATTGATTCAGATTCTAGCCCCAATTCGGAAATGCGACCTATTGATCTGCTGCAGGGAGGAAATCACTGGAATTCTGAAGTACATGATGGTGTGGCGACCAAATTGGGTGGCTTCCAAGGACCTATTGAGGAGACTGGGATAGAGTATGATGAAGGAGACAGCATTGGTGTCTAGCCCAAGTGAAGTACCAATTGGTGGGTTAGTCAAGATGAATGTCTTAATGTGGAACTGCAAGGGTGCCCTGAATGCTGATTTCAAGAGGAGAATCTTTGAAATGGTAGTGAATCACCATCCAGCTATCATGGTAATTATAGAAACAAGAGTAAGTGGAGAAAGGGCTAAAAGGATTGCTGAAGGCCTGCCCTTTGATGGATTCTATGCTACTGACACCATAGGCTATGTTGGTGGTTTATGGCTGCTCTGGAATAAGGATGAGGCTGAGGTTTTCATCCTGTCAGCAACAGAACAAGAAATTCATGCCTCGGTGAAGGTATGTAATTCTAACACTTCTTGGTTAATTTCTTCTATTTATGCTAGCCCACGGTTAATTGAAAGAAGAATCTTATGGTCTAATCTATCTAAATTGGTTGAACTACACTCTCTCCCCTAGTTAGTTTTAGGGGACTTCAATGAAATTCTAAGTAGGGAGGATAAATTTGGGGTAGGAGGATTAACCTTAATAGGGCCATTGAGTTTAAAGACTGCATTGACTCTTGTAACCTTTTGGATTTGGGATTCTCTGAACCTAAATATACTTGGTCCAACCTTAGACAAGTGTTTGACCTAATCTTGGAAAGACTTGACAGATGCTTCGCCAACCCATCTTGGCGCATTCTATACCCTGAAGTGTCGGTGACTCACCTCCCACGTGTGTTCTCTGACCACTGCCCTGTTCTAATTGAACTAACCAAATCTCCTCCAATCACAAGTAATAAACCATTCCGTTTCCAAACAATGTGGCTATTTCATCCTGAGTTCCCCAACCTAGTTCAAAATACCTGGGGCCATGATACACCTCTCTGGTCGGCCATCCCAACGTTTACCAACAGAGCTAATCAATGGAATAGAGTGGTATTTGGGAACCTATTTGCTAGGAAAAGGAAAGTTCTGGCTCGGCTCAATGGAGTCCAGAAAGCTTTAGCAGACCACCCCAATAATTTCCTCATGCAATTGGAGAAGCAGCTCATTGAAGATTACTCACTGATTAGGATGCAAGAAGAGGAATATTGGGCACTTAAGTCTAGACTAAATTGGGCTGCCTTTGGAGATCGAAATACCTCCTTTTTCCATGTCTCTACACTTGTAAGAAGGAATAGAGATAGGATCAGATGTATTAAAAACACCATTGGGGAGTGGATTTCAGATGAAGAGCAGATTAAAAATCATATTCGAAATAATTTTCTCACCATCTTCACAACTGGCCTCACACAGGCCCCTAAAACCTCAGATGTGGCTCATTTCTCTTGTACCTTTCTATCGAAGGAAGAAAAGGATAATCTCATTAAAGATGTCACCTATGATGAAATTAAGGCTAGGTTGTGGTCACTGAAAGCATTCAAAGCCCCTGGGGTTGATGGATTGCATGCTGGATTCTTCCAAATCTTTTGGCATGAAGTTAATGAATCAATTTGCAAGGAAGTTGGCAGTATTTTTAGCTCAGGAATAATGCCAGAATATCTCAACAGAACTTTGATAGCCCTTGTTCCCAAATGCCAAAATCTGGAGACTATTAACAACTATAGGCCAATTAGCTTATGCAACAGGATATATAAAGTGGTCACTAAGATAATTGTTGCTCGGATTCGGCCCCTTCTTAGTAACCTCATATCTTCTGTTCAAGCAGCGTTTGTGCCAGGAAGAAGAGGATTGGATAATGTCCTCATTGCCCAAGAGTTAATACATTCCATAGACAAAAAAAAGGGAAGAATGGGATACATGGCTATCAAAGTAGACCTGGAAAAAGCATACGATAGACTTGAATGGAGTTTCATCCACAAGGTTTTACATGGTTTTCATTTTCCTGAACAGCTGATCAAGGTCATAATGAGCTGCATCTCATCCACTAACATATCCATTTTGGTTAACGGGGGTACTCTTGAGTCCTTCAACCCCACGAGAGGAATTCGTCAAGGTGACCCTCTCTCCCCATACATCTTTATTCTTTGTATGGAGTATTTAGGCAGCCTCATTGATAAAGAGTGTATGGAAGGCAACTGGAACCCTATAAAAGCCTCCAGAGACAATATTGGCATATCCCACCTGTTTTTTGCTGACGACCTGATGCTTTTCACTATTGCTAGTGAGGAGAATAGTGAAACCATCAAAGAAGTGTTGGAGTTGTTTTGTTTCGAGTCAGGACAAGAGATTAGCACAAGCAAATCTCGAGTCTACTTCTCCCAAAATGTGGATGATGACTTGAAAGGAAGAATATGTGGTAATCTTAATATCCAGGCCACTACCAACCTAGGAAAATACCTAGGTTTCCCACTGAAGCACAAAAATTCAGAAAGAAACCAATACAACTTTATAGTTGAGAGGGTGATCAATAGACTTGCTGGATGGAAATCCAAATTCCTATCCTTTGCAGGGAGAATTGTATTGGTCAAATCGGTCCTGTCAGCCATGCCTAACCATGTGATGCAAGGAGTGGCATTACCATCTCATCTCTGTGAGAAACAAGACAAAATTAACAGAGATTTTTTATGGGGCCACTCTGCTGATGGAAAGAAGAAGATGCATCTTGTAGGTTGGAATAAAATAATCAAACCTAAGGAACAAGGAGGATTGGGTATTCAATATGCTAAAGGAAAAAATATTGCTCTCCTTGTTAAACTCAATTGGCGGATGTATCAAGAGAAAGATGCTCTTTGGACTAAGGTAATTTTGAGGAAGTATTGTTCACGGTCTAGAATAAATTCCAAAGACCCTGAGAAGCTGCCATGCTCTATAAATTGGAAAGCCATTAAAGTGGGCTTCCCTGTGTTTCATAAGGGTATAGGCTAGAATGTTGGCAATGGTGTGAGCATTAAATTTTGGACAGACAGGTGGGTGAGGGGCTGTGCACCTAGGGAACTAATTGAAGGCCCAATCAATGACATGGAGTGTAATTTGGTTGTTGTTGATTTACTCCAAGAGAATAATTGGAACTGGAATGCCTTATCTTTCAATCTACCCTCTGACATCAAGGACAAGATTAATGCCATCCCCATCCAATTGTTTGGGAGAAAGGAGGACAGGTTGATTTGGAGCCTAACCAAGGATGGGGAGTTTAGCACTGCTTCGGCCTATAAGCTTGCTAGCAAAGATGATGGTGAAACTGATTCTTTCATTGGAGATTGGGTCTGGAAATTAGATACACTGCCTAGAATTCAATCTTTCTTTTGGCTGTGTCACCATAGGAGTATCCCAGTTAGGGAGATGCTTGCCATAAGAGGTATTCAATGTGATACCACCTGCCTTCTTTGCAGAAACACTAGTGAGTCTGCCATTCATCTCCTCAGGGAATGCCCATTTGCAAAGAAGATTTGTAGGAAGGTTGGAATACCAACCACGATGGAAAACTAACTGCCTATGCAGTCATGATATCCTCTCCAATGGTGTGCCTTGGAAAATCCTTTTTACCTTCACTGTATGGAACCTCTGAAAACATAGAAACAGTGTAGTATTTGATAACTCTATCCTAAATCCTAGGCTGCACGATACTTGCATCAACCAAGCTGTTGACTACTATTACTGTATTGGGAAGTCTATTTATGCCAAAAGATGGAGTTCAATTCAGGTTCAATGGATTAAACCAGGTGTGGGTTGGTGTAAACTAAACACAGATGGAGCATCACTAGGGAATCCGAGGAAAGCAGGCGGTGGAGGAGTAATCCGTGATTATAGGGGAGAATGGCTGAAAGGATTTAGTAGGGGAATTGGTAGTACCACCAGTGTAGTTGCTGAGTTTTGGGCTGTACGAGATGGCCTTCTCTTGGCTGCTCGAATGGTCATTCCTCTCCTTGAAATCGAGTGTGATGCCAAGATAGTTACAGACCTATTACTCTCTAACTTGCTGCCTAACAGAACTTATACTCCCCTGTTACTTGACTGCAGGTCCCTTCTCACCAGATTTCAGCAAATCAAAGTGAACCATACCTTTCGGGAAGCGAATAGTTGCGCTGATGCTATGGCTAGAATGGGGTGCTTACAGTAGGATAATTTTGTAGTGTTTAACAATCCCCCAACGCCTGAAATTTCTTCTTTTGTTAACCTTGATGCTACTGGAATGTATTATGTAAGGCGCTGTGCCAGTACTATGCCTAATATGGCTATGTAACTTCTGTGTTGTTTTGTTTAATATAAGTACCTCTCTTAACCAAAAAAAAAAAAAAAATGTGGATGAACTTGGGGCTCTTGAGAAGAGAATTGTAGTGACATTGTGTGAGTTGGAAAAGATATTCCCTCCCTCTTTCTTTACAATGATGGTACATCTAGTCATGTATTTGGCTAGCGAAGCCAAAGTTACTGGCCTAGTTCATTATCGTTGGATATATCCCATAGAAAGGTAACACGTATAGTAACTTTGTCTATCTAATTAATTGTTTTTCACACCAATTTCCCATTGCTAATCTTGGGTTTTCCAATAGGTACTTGTCAAGACTTAAGTCTTATATGCATAATAAAACTTATCCAAAAGGCTCCATTGCAGAAAGGTATATTGTAGAGGAAGGCTTAGCATTCTACTCACGCTATTTTAAATTTGTTGAATCTGCATTCAATCGGCCTGTAAGGAATGTCAAGGAATCCATGGGTGTAGTGGTGAGCATTACACTAGATTCAAATTCATGGGTCCAAGCACATTGTTATGTGCTATTCAATTGTGAAGAAATCACCTCATTTCGTAAGTAAGTAATATATCATTGCGTATCCTTCATGGCATTCAAGTACAATATTCTAACTTCACACTAACACGTTTGTCTACATAGTGTACACATAGCGGAGATCAAGGCAGATTTCCCTTTTCATGTAACCAATGATATTATTCAAAAGTAGCACATGGAGAAATTCTGCGGCTGGTTTAGGAACTATGTAAGTAAAGCATATATATAAAACTTGGTTGTTTATAATAGGTGATGTCAATGTCTATATATAAAACTTGGTTGTAACACTTTAGATAGCATACTTATAATAAACGTCATTGTCTATATTAGGTAATGTCAATGGATGCATATGAGAAAAAGAAACTCTCTAATAAAGTCATATAGCTTGCTCGATATACGGATAATGAAGCAAAACAATTCAAGCGTTATGTTATAAATAGTGTGAAGTTTTGCACCAAAGACACTAAGGCAATTAGGAAAACTCAAAAAAGTGGAGTTTGTGTTGTTACTAAAGGTGGTGCTACTTATTATGGTGTACTAATTGATATTATTGAGTTGAACTACTCTGACAAGTATTGATATGTACTATTCAAATGTTAATGGGTTGATGTTATTAATGGGAGAGGATGCAGAAAAGATGAGTTTGGATTTACCCTTGTCAATTTTTCACGATTGATACACACGGGTGGTCGATTGATTGACGAGTCTTATGTATTAGCATCTCAAATTTCACAAGTGTTTTACGTGGAAGATGTGAGACATAAAGATTGGGCGGTGGTGGTTAAAACAAAACCTAGGGAGGTGTTTGATGTTGGTATTAATGCTTCACATGATGATGATGATGGTGATGATGATAAAGTGAGTACCTATCTTGAGAATGTCCCTTACAATATAACTACTGATGATGCAAATGACAATCATACTTGGGTTCGAGTTAATGAAAAATGAACCATTTATGATACACTGTTGATCAGTGAGGATGAATTGCTTGAACAAGACCTTGGTTCGAGTTAACTACTCATGTTATGTGTTACTTTATAATTTATTATGGCTAACAGGCCTCCTAGAAGACCTTGGTTTTGCCCCATCTGGAGTTGTAGTGCTGCTTCATGCATGTGCACACAACCCCACCAGTGTTGATCCAACCATTCAGCAGTGGGAGCAAATCACGCAGCTGATGAGATCAAAAGCATTATTGCCATTCTTTGACAGTGCTTATCAAGTAGGTAAGTGTCTATGCAACAAATTCAGCAAGCATTTTATTTATTTATTATTTATTATAAAGTTTCCCATGCACCCAGTGGGTCTTGAATCCCATGACTGCACCCTCCACCTAGCATTTGCAAGGGGAGGAGGTGCTAGTTGAGTTAGAGCTCATTGGCAACAAGTAATTTCCCTATCACTATAATTCAAGTGCTTATTCTAGTTTAACTCCATTCCATTCTTGTGAACTCAAATTATTCTTTCTAGTGTCATAGGGTTTTGCAAGTGGGAGTCTGGATGCAAATGCACAGCCTGTTTGTATGTTTGTTGCAGATGGAGGTGAATGCCTTGTTGCTCAGAGTTATGCCAAGAACATGGGACTCTATGGGGAACGTGTTGGTACCTTGAGCATAGTAAGACTCTTACTTCCACTCAATTAATATTTGTTTAGGGGGGGAGGGGGCAGTTCTTACCTTAATGGTTCAATATCGTAAGGATGAGTAGGTTGATTTGTATATCCATATAAATTATATGTTCACAACTTTGTATTTTCTTTTATTATTCTGTGCATCTTGCATATTACTAAATGTGAATGAATTTTTTTTTTTTGGCCGGTGTTAATGTTTTTATAGTTAGGGCCTCTATAATAGGGAGATTTATTCCCTTTGTTTCTCTAGGAATTTTGGAGTGCAAGCCTTTGGAAAGTCATTGAAGTCTCAATTAAATTTCCCTCTGCAAGTGTCCTATTGGGCAGATTCAAATGGTTGAAGAGAAGATGGAACTTGAATTGAAGACCAAAGTGTACCAAGGGCATCTTCTTGCAAAAGTGTTGAAGGATTTGTTTAAATACTTTGGAACTTTGATAATGGTTATAGACAATGTTATATGTATTTGATAATATATTTTTATGTTAATATTACGTTAGTTTGGAGACATTGGTGGTGTTGTTAGTTAGTTGCATTTGTGGTATTGTGTTAGTAGAGCTAAAACTATTACAGATTCTTTGTAACAGATCTGTAAAAAAAAAAAATAGTGGTTTTAATACCTGCTGAGCATTTAAAAAAAAAAAAAAAAACCCTATAGCGACAGTCAAAAAACGCTACTAAAGGTGCATATTTTATGATTTAAATGAACCCCTATAGCGGCGTTTTTGCCTTGCCACTAAAAGGTTTACACATATAGCAGAGTTTTTACCCGCAGCTAAAAGTGCAATGAGTTTGTTTTAATTGGTTTTCTATAGTGGCGCCTTTTTCCCGTTGCTAAAGGTGTACACTAATAGCGGCGGCCATAACCCGTCGCTAAAAGTCAGTTTACATGAATTTTGACAACATATGGTGGCGGTTTTTTGCCCGCCGCAGAAAACCAAAAAGCCACTAAAAAGTGTATTTATAGCGGCATTTTTTGTTACCATTGCAATAGAACTACTGCAGCAGTGTAAGGCTGGCGGGAGGAACCGCCGCAATAGGCCAAATTGTCCTTTAGCGGTGGTTTTTTGGGCTTTTGCGGTGGTATTGGCTCGCAGCAATTGTCCAGTTTTTTTGTAGTGACAAAATTATCTACTAAGTTGCACGAACTCGAGTACGAGTACGTGAGTACAACATTTGTTGAAAAATTAGGGTATACGACTAGGGTATGACTATTATTTTAGAATCCATTTCTCTCTCCCTTGTTTGTGTATGTTTATTTCTCCAAAAAACAAATGCTTGAAAATATATCTAAAATTAATTGTTTATGTGATGTCAAGGAGGTTTGGAGTAATTTTGTAATTATTTATGTGCTTATGTGGTTTTATTATTATTATTATTATTATTAGCTAGGAAATTCAGATTTTGGGTTTGGGAATTTTATATAATAGAATTATTGTTGAGTTAGGCTGTTGGTATATTTTTGTTGTGGGCTTGGCTTGAGTTGGGATAAATTTCAATCTGGGCTTTAGTGTGAATGGGTTGGGTTGCTAGCTCATGTCTATTCAGGCTTGGTTGTTTGGGTTTAAAGGTAAATAGAACTGGACCAATCTTTTTTTATCTTAACCATTCTCTCCATTCTGTCTTTCTCTCCCGCTTGCTCTCTCTCTCTCTCTCTCTCTCTCTCTTGCCGAAGGCCATGGCAGAAAGCTATGCGCTTTCCCTTCACCGATATTCGCCACCACCATTGTAGGCGGTGGTTCTGTATCGCTTTCCCTCTCTCAACCCCACTTTCTCTCTCTTGATTGATATTCTGTCTCATTTTCTCTATTTATCACAACTCAAACCCTAAAATCGACTCAAATTTTAAAGCTTACTGGCAGAACTTTGGCAAGGGCGGAATGGCTTCATTGGTCGCCGATATACGACAATCTACGGTGGAATGGCTTTGCAAGAGGGAGAACTCAGAGAACAGAGTAAGAGAGGCTGAATATCTTCTTCGTTTTCTAGGCGTGTCTTACTAATACCAGCGTCGGTACTTGGCCAATTTTGACGTGTTCGTGCAACATAGATTATCTGGGGATTTTCTGGCTAAATGTTATAATTGCAGTCATGATGTATCATTTCAACAACCTATTCATAGCAACTATATAATATAATCTTTATAAAAAAAATTAAAAAAAAAAAAAAACTATATAATTTTACCACCAATAGCATACAACCCAAAAAAAAAAAGAACATCAGTATTGTGGCAATCTGGACCGTGCACTCTTAAATCATAACCTATAGATGCCAAAAAAAAAAAAGGATTACAAGAGGCAAACAAGATGCTGAGGACAACAAAAGATTACAAGAAGCAAACAACCTCCACGACTGGAGGAATTCTTTCAGTAGTTCTATGTACTTTCAACCTCAACAATTTCATTTGAATTACTGACAGTAGCAATTTCAAATTGCCTCAATATCTAAGTATCATTAGTTATGCAGCCATAATTCTCTCCAAGGATGCTTATCGCATGGTACAAATCAAGGGTTGTGGGCCTTTGACAAGATAAGGGCTTAATGCAAGCACCGGCAATTTTGAGCAATTGAAAGATTTCATTATCAAAACCTAACCCAATAAGAGATTTATCAATGAAATTGCACATTAAACAAGGGCAAGTCAAAAGACAAGTAATCCAATCAACGTAACTCTCATCCAAACAGTTTGAATAATTATTTATTTGAATGGGTGCCTTTCCTGTAATTAGCTCAAGAAGCAAAATACCAAAATCATAGACATCCTTTTTGAAATAATCCAACTCCCTAACCCCACTGCCATCAAAAACTCTAATGCTCATGTCATTATCACTTGAGTTCACAAACATTAGCCCTCCAGGTTTCAATATTATTGCCTCTCCAAAATTTGATATCTTGGCCTCAAAATTCTGATCAAGTAAGATAGCATTCAAACTCAAGCTGAGATGGACTACTGAGAAATGACAATTACGGTGAAGGCATGCTAGGCCTCTTGCTATCCCAACAGAAATTTTAATCCTTGAAGGCCAGTCCAAGATCTTAATCTTGTCTTCCCCAGGATGTAGCCAGTCATAAAGGTTACCATTCGATATATATTGGTATACTAGAAGCATTTCCTTCCTTTCTCTACAGTAACCCAAGAGGGAAATTATGTTATTGTGTCTCAATCTAGCAAGAGCTGATAGCTCAGATTTGAATTGTTTCTCAAAAGATTGAGACTCATATAGCCTCTAAATTGCAAGGGGATAACTATTTGGAAGCACTGCCTTGTACATGATCCCAATCTTTCCCAACCCAATGTAATTGTGTCTGCTGAAATTGCCTGTTACTTCTTTAAGTTCTACAAAGCTCACTCTAGTAACTTTTCTGCCCAACTGAGAATTCTGTGGATCAATAATCCTTTGCCATTTTGGTTTAGTGCTAATCGGAAATTACAACAGTATTTAACAGCATTTATATTGTTTTTTAGGTGGCAATATTGCTCACCTACGACTAACACATTTTGAGAGGAAGAGAAATTGGGCTTCTATTGAACTGTACTCTAAATTAGTTTCTTGTTTTGTAAACTGGCATTAGAAATAAATAAATAAACTTAAATACATTGTTGGTCTCTAAAATTTTGAACATGAGCAATTTTAGTAGTCCAAGTTTAAAGTTATCACTTCTACTCCCTTAGATAATATGATTAAACTAAAAAATAACACATCATCACTCCACAAAGACTAAAAACAATGACTTTAAGTTTAGTAAGGACTAAAAGCAATATTTTAAGTTTTTTACATATTACAAGCATTCACTTTAAACTTTATGGAGTGAATATAAAATTGCTCATGAGCTAAATTTTAAGTGAATAATGTATTTTGGGTTTTGGAAAAAGAATAAAATCATTTGGAAGAATATTTTCTGATTTTTGTTTTCAAAGTGTTCTTAGAACATTATAAACACAGCAGGACACTTTAGCTCATTGATGACACTTAACTAAATATAAGATCATCTTTTCCATCGCTTGTGTATTTTGAGAGAAAATCAACATCTAGAAAAGATCAACGTCAAAAAAGTAATGATCATGCAAATGCAAGGATAGTTCTAAGTTCCAACTGGGATAGAGATAGAAATCTTCCCTTGGGGAGACTGACTTGAACACTAAAATGATATGTATAAACCCATATCACAAATTGATATACTCACTGTTTGGGAAATTTGAATATGAGCAATGGAAGGATCAAAGAAACTTAGAGCATTCACATCTAATATCTAAAAAAATTCAATTTTATCATCTCAAAAGCTACTTTATCATTTATACTATACCATTTTATAACACACCTATCATCCCAAACTCTATTCTTTTTCCCAGTTTATTTAAATATTCTTTTTTTTTACTATTTCACTCTCTCTTCCTTTTCCTCTCTTTCTCTCTCTGCATCTAGCACCGGCCACAAAAAATAATAATAATAAAACATAGCCACCATGTCACCACCATGCCACCCACACTACAAAAAATTGGGCCTATAGTGGCCTTTTTCTTTAGTTTTTCTATAGTGGCGTTTTCTATAAACATTGCTATAGGCATATCTATAGTTGTGTTCAAGGAGTCCTATAGTGGCGTTTTAAAACAATGGGTCTATAGCAGTGTTTTCAAGGGCCTAGAGTGGAGTTTGTCCTGGTCTTACAAACGCTGCTATAGGTCTTAAAAAAAAATAAATAAATAAATAAACAAACAAAAAAATTGGTCTATAGTGGCATTTAGAGAAACGCCACTATAGCAAACACTACTATAGCCCAAATGGGCCTATAGTGGTGTTTTTAGTACCTATAGTGGCGTTTCACAAATGCCACTATAGGCTTAGTTTTTTGTAGTGCCACCAACACATTGCCACACCCACATATCCCAGCACCACCCACCGGACCATCCATAATCCACACCGATCGCCATGCCATGACCATGAATGCAACCCAGCTTCAATGCAAGCTTTGTACGAGAAAAAGAGATGTGAGATGAGAGAAAGAGTGAGGAGGGAGGAGCTTTGTGAGAGAGAAAGAGTAAATGAGAGACAAAAGTGAGAGAAAACAAAAGGTGAAAAAGAATAAAATATAATTTTTTTGGTTTACAATTGAGCTACAGTGTCATCATACATTTAGGTTGGCACTGTAGCACAATTGCAATTTTTTTTACAATTTGAAGATTTTACATGACCAAGTAATGGGCAATTTTTGCACCTTGAGGCTAAAATATATCAACATATAGCATATAGAAGACTGGATGTGAATGCTCTTAGAGATCAAACATAAAATTTGATGGCTTGGGGGCACAAATAGCGCTGGCCCTAAGCCTAGGCCATTTGGGCCATGGCCTAAGGCCCCCTAACATGGAAAGGCCCCTAAATATGGGGGTAGTAAGGTTTTTTTTTTTTTTTTTTTTTTTTTTAAATTAAAGAAAAATGTGAGTTAAGTGTACATTTTTTTCCCAAGGTCTAAAATATTAGAGTGATGCTAGTATATTATAAGTTTTATTATATAACTCCTATAAATTGACATGTCACCAATCACTTTGTTGAAGTGTCACCTCATTGCCACATTATCAGTTTGTAAGCTTTTTGTAATAAAATTTATAGTAAGTTTAGTATTTTCTCCCAAAAAAAAAAAAAATTAATAGAAATGAAACCCAATCTCCATTAAGTATATGAAGAAAAGAAGAAGAATTAATAGAAATGAAACCTAATCTCCATTAAGTATATGAAAAATGCTAAAGCTAATACAAATTTCACAACAAAAATCTTGCAAACTAATGTAATAGTAATATGAACAGTGTCACTTAAACTATATAATAAATGAATATTTGAATAACTTTTTTTTTTAAAATTGCTAATATGCTAGTTTGTAAAACGTATATAGTATCATTAGCTCACTTTTCTTCTCAAAAAAAAAAAAAACTCACTTTGGGTGCATTGTCCATATTAATAAGTATGAATTAGTAATAAATATGAAATAAAAAAATATAATAAAAAATAAACTAAATATTATTTAAGTGATATTTAAATATAAAAGACCATTTTAAAATTTTTGCCATATGCGTCAAATTATCTTGGGCTGCCCTAGGCACAAAGGAAATGCTTTCAAAACCATTACATTAAAAGTCTGCAAAAACTATTTTTCTCACATCTCAACTAATTGTAAACACACTTCGACCGGTCAATTCATAACTATACCGATCGACTTGCAATTGAGCACTAATCCACTAAGGATTGGACCGGTCGACTAAAGCTTGCGAGACCTTCCTACAATGGCTCTTTAAGGATTCACATAAAATCTTTAATTGAATTCTCTCCACTTTCAAATATATTACATATTTTGTATATAGCAATATATACAACACACACATACACTTTCATATGTAGTTAACTATTCTTTTGCTATTTTGCTTGAAAAAGGTGAGCAAAATTTTTATATTTTGTGAGGAAACTAACTAAAATTTATAGAAAAATTGTTAATCAATTTTTTTTACAGTTTATAACATCATAAATGTATATACTCATTTCTTTTATATAAAATTAAATGTGTCATAAGTAATTAACAGTTTTATATAAAAACCTATAAAAAGGTAGTATATATAAAATATTAAATTTAATTTGAACATATTTGTAATGTATTTTTAGTTCTGTTCACGTGTCATGAGATAATTTTTGCTTTAGTAATATTTTTAAGCTTTTGAAATTTTACTTCAAAGAAATAATTTCATTTATCACTAACAATATTAACAAATTCGTGGAATAGACTAAATGCCATGTATATATAACAATTATTTGACCCACAACAAATAACAAAGCAATACACCAATCATGAATCATTGTAAGAAACTATCATTTCAACTAATTTCTCAAAAAAAATTATTTTTCTTTACAATCAATATCTCATGTAACTTTGCACTCTTCCTTATTATATATGTACTTGCCCCTACCACTTTTAATAGAGTGAGAAAAAGTACCTTCATGAATTCTTCTTTCCCAATGCCCTTGGTTGGCAATTGGGTAACTTGATCAACTTCTTTACCGATGTTCTTCCTGGTCGCTGTCAATTCTGTAGTATTTGTTGGCATTATCTTATTCCTCTTGTTTGATCCCACACAAAGATTAAAATGGTAGGTGAAAAAAGCTGTATATGAAAAGGCAAAAACCACAAAACCAACTGCAAACCCACTCCTGAAAGAAATTTCAAAGCTCCATCTATGCTTTTTATGGTAATATTCCAGAGGTCCTCCACATAGTCCACTATTATTTACATGAGAAATGATATATTTACAATATTTTTACAACAAATTTTAAGTGGTATGTTGTTACTGGTTATTATTGTTAGAGCAAAAAAATAATTTTAGTGTTAGTTTCAAATTTGAACCAATAACAACTAACCACATGTGATTGTTGTAAAAATATTGTAGACGTAGCATCTCTCTATTTACATAGCTTGGGCTTGATTGTAGTGATGTTGACAAAGTCTGGCACTAGCCCTGACAACAAATTATTAACAACACTAAAGACTTCTAGACGGATGAGCTGGTTGAGTTGTTGAGGTATTTGACCCATTAGCCTGTTGTTGTCGAGTATAAGAACCTCCAGATTAGAGCAATTACCCATACTCGATGGGATTTCTCCAGACAAGTTATTATTTGAGAGTTTGAGCACTTCTACAGCCGGCAGTATTTCACTGATATCACGTGGGATTGATCCTGAAATTTCATTGCCTGAAAGGTCTAAGATTATAAGTACGCTGCAGTCCACAAGGCCCCTAGGGAACTTGCCCTTAAGCCCCATGTTGGCCAGTTGTACACCTCGAACCCTATTCTCAAATATGTACCAACAACTGACCCCAACATATCCACAGATAGAACGTTCTGTGGGGTTGTTGAAGGTCCAAGAAGTGGATATGCGATTGAGAGAGTCTTCCAAGGAATCTCTAATAGATTTCAAGCAAGAGATATCGCTCAGGGTACCAGAACTCAGGCTAAATGTATCTGGCAATGACCAAACAAGAATGTGGAGCAAAACCAGAGCTCTTGCATTAAGAACCATTTGGGTTTGAGATTTTAGCAGCATGAGTATTGACACATACGAAATAAGATGACAGGAATAAGGAATTAGATGGAATAATAAAAGAAACTTAGATTGTAAGATCTTTTGCTTATGTAGAAGCATCAAACCACATAAGAATAACAACTCATTTGGATGATACAGCAGGAGTGAAAGTCTGGTTATCAGTATTCAAAGACCAAATGTGAACCACTCTACCCTTATTCTTGGCTATAAAAGAGAAAGCGAGTCCCTTTCATCTCGAAAAAAGGACAAGCCTCATACATAAGCTAACAACATTTTCTTCTATCGAATAGTCAATTAGAGAGTCAATGCGGGTCACAATCTTTATAGTTACAAATAAATGAAGCCAGTAGTTTACCAAAAAAATAAATAAATAAATGAAGCCGGTGTCTAACAAAAAGATCCGTGTGGACCCAAATTTTTCTAGGCCCGCAGAGTTTGCATACCTAACACGCCCTCAATCACGGAATCAACGTGGGTCACAATCTTAATTTTTCTTTGATGAATTTGAGCCACAATCTAGATTTCTTATCTTTTTCCATTGCTAAAAGATACCATGAATTTGAGCCACAATCTTAATTTTTCGTATTGGTGGCCTACGAAACCTTACATACCATGCACTCTCGGAAAAAAGGCAAAAATGGCTCTCTTGCATTGAAGCTTGACATTAGTAAGGCGTATGACCGTGTAGAGTGGCAATTCCTGTAGGGTATTATGGCAAAGTTGGGTTTTCTGGTCACTTGGATTACTTGGGTGATGGGGTGTATCACCACGCCTTCTTTTTCCATCCTTATTAATGGGAGGTCATATGGCAATATCAGGCGATCTAGAGGGATCCACCAGGGTGATCCTCTATCACCATACCTGTTCTTGTTGTGTGCTGAAAGTTTTACTTCACTACTGGCAAAGGCTGAGATGGATAGGCGAATTAAGGGTGTATCTATTTGTAGAGGGGTACCAACAATCTCAAATTTAATGTTTGCAGATGACTCTATTCTCTTTTGCCGGGCAACTATTGGGGAGGTGCAGGTGATCAATGAGATGCTACAGGTTTATGCTAATGCCTCAAGCCAGTGTATTAATATGGAGAAGTCATCGGTTTATTTTAGTAGCAATACCCGTGGTAACCATAGGGATGAGATTGTGTCACTTTTGGGTGTAAAGGAGGTGGAGCAATTTGACTCTTATTTGGGTTTACCGACATTGGTGGGTTGAGCAAAATACCAAACCTTTTCTTTCTTGAAGGATAGAGTTTGGAAAAAATTGCAGGGTTGGAAAGGGAAGATGTTATCCAAGGCGGGGAAGGAAGTACTCATCAAGGCAATCGCTCAAGCTATTCCTACTTATACCATGGGGGTATTTCAATTACCGGTGAAATTGTGTGATGAACTCAACTCCTTGTGTGCTAAATTTTGGTAGGGGCAAATAGGCAATGAGAAGAAAATTCATTGGAAGAGTTGGGATTTTTTAACTCAACCAAAAAGGGAAGGGGGTATGGGCTTTAGAGATTTGAGGTATTTCAATCTTGCTATGTTAGCCAAGCAAGGTTGGAGGTTGCTGAAAAATCATGAGTCTCTAATGTTTAAATGCTTCAAGGTTAGATATTTTTCTCGGTGTAATTTTCTTCATGCAAAAGATTCTCCAAACAGTTCCTTTGTTTGGAAAAGTATGGTGGCTGCCTTACCAACACTACAACAAAATGTATTTTCAGTGACGAAAAAATTCATCACTAAAAGTCCAGTTTTTCAGTCCAGTTTTTCGTCACTAAGGACCTTTAGTGACGAAATTGGACTTTTAGTGACGAAACTCATTTCATCACTGTAGCCCCGTCACTAAAAGTCCTGGTGACGAAAAATTTCGTCACTAAAAGTCCGATTTGATTTTTTTTTTTAAAAAACTTTTAGTGACGAAAACGTTTCGTTACTAAATGTTTTCCTCACTAAAAACACTATTCAGTGACAAAAATATTTCGTCACTAAAAACACTTTAGTTTACTAAATCATATTTAGTGACGAATAATTTCGTCACTAAAACTATGTTCGGGTACATATAGTGATGAAAAAATTCGTCACTAAAACTATTTTAAAGAAAATCCTGGCACATATAGTGACGAAAATTTTCGTCACTAAAACCATTTCTTACAAAATTTTGCTATATTTAGTGACGAAATTTTCGTCACTAAAACAATTTTTTGTTGCTATATTTGTGATGAAAAAATTCGTCACTAAAACTTATTTTTTGTTTTTATTTTTTTCATGGCTTTGATATTAACCTATAACCTGTCATTACATTATTAAAACCTCACATTTGAATAACACATTTATTTCAACAACACATTTATAAAAAAAGATCCATACATTCCACAAGTAAAAAAATAAAACAAGTATCTAATTCAAACTCCTTCCATACAATAATTGTTTGCAATACATACAATAACTCTACGTAAACCCTACTTTAGAACTAACAGAAGATGTCCTCATATGTCTTCAAGTAATGCCAAAAGTAAATCTTCTAAAAGCCACCAATAAGAAATCTGCACAAATATAAAAACAATACTTCGTTAAAATCGTAAAGTAAAAACATTAACTATGTTATAAGAAACATTTCTAACAATGCATTAAGAGTAACCACACCAATAAATTAAAATCACAACTCCTAATGTATAAGTTGCAGAAAGCAAATAAAGTACTAACCAAAAAGTGTTTTAACTTGAAGTTGAACCACCCCCATAAGTAAGAGCATCATCATAACCCTTGCTCCTCAAAAAGTTAAGAATATTTTTTTAGACCACACCATGCAAGACACCCGCTTGCTCCAATACAATAACCCACCACAAAACTAATCACAAATATCACAAGTATAATGCTTACAAGTATTGAAATCAAATAAAATACTATTCATCTCATCTAATCAACAATACTCATTCACGTTTGCAAGAAACGAAAAACACTCTCAATATGTATTTACTATTCATCACATCTAATCAACAATACTCATTCACATTTGCAAGAAATAAAAAACACTCCCAATATGTATTTAAACCACCTTATAACACCATGCAAGCCACCCGCTTGCTCCAACACAACCCACCACAAAACCAATTTCCAACATCACAAGTATATATAGAGATTTATAAGTTTTTAACTAGAATTTACTTACTTTGCTCAAACTAAGTTTACAATTTTCAGAAAAAATCCAAAGTTAACTTGTATTCTTCACCTTGTTCCACACAATTTCTTCAGCCACAAAAGAGAAAGAGAGCTGGAGATAAAAGAAAGATAACTTTTAGTGAACAGTTAAGTAGACCCAAATTTAAAATACATATTCTTTATTCCTTTTCCCGTTTCTAAACAGTGGTATAGCTTAGAATTCAATATTGAAAAGATTGAAACCCCACTTTGTGGTATCAAGTCCCCACATTTCACTTCGTTCATATTGCTAGTAACCAGACCCAATCATACCTCAAAATTATTCCTAATGTTTAATTAGTCAACATAAAACATGGAGTTAAGTTGCCAAAGGCTCACACCCAACATTTGATAAGCCTCCCAATGATCTAATGGCTGCAGTCATCAACACATTCTAAGTATCAATAGGATGTCACTTGCATGCAACATATAGAACACTGAAGCTTTACCTCTTGATGGAGACAATGCAAGAATTTCAATAAAAAGATGACTCTCAATCTAGAATACCATAGATTCACATAATAAATAATAAGTAGATAATTGACATAAAGTCATTAGAATTAGGTAACAAAGTTTACACCTTCACTTGTACACTACATATATCTAACACTGGTATGAATGTGGAAACCAAACCAATGATCAAAGAGATAATGAAAATTATGGAAGATAAATACAAAATTATGCTCAAAGAAGTTCCTCACAGCATTTAAAACACCTTCTTTAGCAAATTTCAATAATTCCAACTCTCTTTTACAGTCTGACAAATCCATACAACAAACAAAGACCAGTCATGGAAAAAGGTATGTAATGTGGTTGATTTCCACCGAATAAGTCTGCAATCAAAATCAATTTCCACCTAATAGTCATAAACTCACCAACCAACCATGCCCATTTTGCAATGATCACCATCCACCCATCAACAACCATGAATTTCCAGAACAGAACCAACCCATATATAAAAATCAAAACCCAAATCTCCAAAATGCTTTAAAACAATCAATACTCGTTTAACCAATCCAAAATCAAAATGATTTAAAACCCATATATACCTGTTTTCTTCTAGCAAGATTCTTGAACTCTTAAATCTGCAAAACCATCCATTATCCATACAAATCAAAACCCAGTTCTTTAACATAGTTCAAGTCTATTATAGTTCAAAAATAATTGAAAATCAGTTATCATAGCAGGAAATCAAGAACTTCAATATTCACAAAACATACATAAAACTTAAAGCAAAAGTTGAGGGAGATTGTCTGACCTTGAAGGCTTGGAGTGAAACTCATAAAGCTTTACACTGAGAAACTAGAGCCTCAAAGTCAAAGATGCTGAAACTAAGATTGAATGTTGAGCATTTCATATAAAAAAATATTGAATGTTGAAACTATAAAAGAAAGGTTTAACTTTTTAAGTCAGAATATTTGAAAAAGAAAACTTACCGTCGTGAATGGCTGGCGAGCTGAACCGTCGCAAACGACCGGCGAGCTTCGCGACGAGCTGAACCGTCGCAAACCATCGTGAACCGTCACGAGCTAAAGCAAGGATCAGCGAGGATCTACGACGGTAAGCCGAGGATCTGCGATGATGAGGCTGGGTTTGGCGACGGAAGCTGGGTTTAGCGACGGTGCGACTGAGTTTGGCGACGGTGCGGTTGGGTTTTGCGATGGTGAGGCATGAACAGCTGACGAATTGAACCGTCGCGAACGGTCGGCGAGCTTCGTGACGCGCTGAACCATCGGGAACGGTCGGCGAGCTTCGCGACGAGCTGAAGCGTCGCGAACCATCGCGAACCATCACGAATCGTCGCGAGCTAAAGCGAGGATCAGCAAGGATCTGCGACGGATCGGCAAGGATCTGCGATGGTAAGCTGAGGAATTGTGACGGTGAGGCTGGGTTTGGCGACGGTGCGACTGGGTTTTGCAACAGTGCGACTGGGTTTTGCGATGGTGAGGCTGGGTTACGATAGTGAGGCGAGGATCGGCAACGATGAGGCAAGGAATGGTGACGGTGAGACACGGATAGGCAACGGTGAGGCTGGTTTGCGACGGTGAGGCTGGGTTTGCGACGGTGAGGCTGGGTTTGCGACGGTAAGAAGTGGTTTATGTTTGTTTACTATTTGGAAATATAGGGAGCAGATTTTTTTGTGAGAATCGGGTGAGTGAGGGAAGTTTAACAAAATAAAAAGGGGTTGAATTACATTTTTAGTGTAAAACTTATTGTGACGACTTATATTTCGTCACTATTGGCTACCTTTAGCGATGAAAATTAGCTTCGTCGCTGATAATGATACCCATTTTTGTGATTTTGTTTTTAGTGACGACTTATTTTCATCACTATTTGTGACTTTCAGCGATGAAATGGGTTTCGTCACTAATAGTATTTTTATCAGCACCTTTAGTGACGAAAGTTTTCGTCACAAAAAACTTAAACTTTTAGTGACGAAATAATTCGTCACTATAGATGAATTTAGTTTGGCGCCTACATTTTCATTTGGCACCTTTAGTTCAACTCAACATTTAGTGATGAAATTTATTTTTCGTCACTAAATGTTACTAATTTTTTTATATTTAGTGACGAAATATAAATTTCGTCACTAAATGGTACTTTTTAGTGACGAAAAAGTTTTCCTCACAAAAATTCGTCACTAAAAAGACATTTTGTTGTAGTGCAATTTTGAAGAGTAGGTGTTGTTGGAGAGTAGGGAATGGAGAGTCCATTGAGGCTCTGAAGGATAAATGGATTCCATACTACCCTTCAAATAAAATTCTACATCCGGTGCATGGTATGGAGGAGGGCTGGAGAGTATCAGATCTAATTGATTGGGACATTCATGGGTGAAAAAGGGACGTCATTATGGCACACCTTAATTGGGAAGAGGCTGAAGCTATATGTAGAATCCCATTAAGCCGAAGGGTTGTGGAGGATTCAGTGATATGGCTGCATACTAAGAAAGGAGAGTATTCAGTTCGGTCTAGGTACCATCTTGCATGACAGGTGTTGAGGAAAGCTGACTGTGCTGAATCTTCAAATAGGAGTGGAAGGAAGCAGTTGTGGAGCACGTTATGGAAGTTGAAAATACCTGGGAAAATTAAATTTTTTGGCTGGAGGGCGTGCCATGATATTCTTCCCACATGGATGAGTCTTGCAAAATGAAAAGTTGTGCCAGAAAGCTTGTGTCACTGCTGCCAAAGGGAACCCGAGGATGCTGTTCATGCTATATGGGGGTGTGGAGTAGCCCAAGATGTTTGAGTAGGAAGCCTCACCGTGTTGCAGAAAATTTGGACTAACCATTGTGAATTTTTGTAGCTTGTTGAATTGTTGGTGGACAGGCTAGATGCACCAGAACTGGAGCTTTTCTTTATTCAAACTTGGCTCATTTGGAACCAAAGGAACATGGTTGTCCATGGAGGCCATTTGAAGGACCCACGGTGGTTGAATAAGAGGGCAGTTGAACTATTAGATGAGTACAAGCATGCACAAGCAAGGATGGTTATCTCCAATGCAATCTCGAGATGCCGCAGCTATTGGCAGCCCCCCGCACAGGATGTCTACAAATTAAATTTTGATGCAGTGATCTTCTCGGATATGAAATGCTCTGGTGTTGGCGCAATAGTTTGAAACCATGCAAGTAAGGTGATGGCTGCTATGTCAACAAAGGGGGAGTATGTGCATAATAGTGATGAAGTAGAAGTTTTGGCATGTCGCAAAGCCTTGGAGTTTGCTATGGAAGCTGGATTCTCAAATCTGGTAATTGAAGGAGATAATTCAAATGTCATGAGAGCACTTTTGGCATCTGCAGTAAATAATTCCTTGTATGGGCATGTAATTGATGACATTAGATCTTATTTTTTGGGTTGGCAATTTGTGGGCCTTAGCTGTGTTAAAAGGGAAGGGAACATGGTGGCTCACTCCTTAGCTAGATTTGCTAGGAACATTGTGGATGCTTTGTATTGGATGGAGGATGAGCCCCCGCCTACTGTAGATGCTTTGCATTATGATCGTTTACATATTAATGAATGAGTGAACCCATCGTTTTCAAAAAAAAAAAAAAAACAGTCATTCTTGTTGGGCCAAGCTACTGTTTGTGTAAACTGTTTGAGCATTTTTTGTGGCAAAAATGGCCCATTAGCATTAATTTTTGAAATATTTAGCAACAGAGCACTGTTTCGGAAATAATTAGGGAAATACCACTTTTTTCGAAAACGCCGCTATAGGGCCCGAAAACGTCACTATAGGGCTTAAAAAACGCCACTATAGGGCCTCTTGAACCTGTTATGGGGACTTATAAAAAAAAATTTGCAGGAAAACGCCGCTATAGGGCCCAAAAACGTCACTATAGGGCTTAAAAACGCCACTATAGGGCCCCTTGAAACTGTTATGGGACTTACAAAAAAATTTTGCAGGAAAACGCCGCTGTAGGGCCCAAAAACGTCACTATAGTGCTTAAAAACGCCACTATAGGGCCCCTTGAACCTGTTATGGGACTTATAAAAATTTTTTTCAGGAAAACGCCGCTATAGGCCCGAAAAAGTGGTAGATTGCTATATAGTTCGGAAACAGTGTTTCTGAGCAAATTATTTCCAAAATTGATGGTAATGGGCCATTTTTACCATTTTTTGTGTTATTTGTTGGTGGTTAGCCTTGTTTATAATTCGACATCGGCCCAAACAAAAAACATGGCTACGAATTTATTTTTATAGTTACAAAGAAATGTAGCCCGAGTCTAACAAAAAGATCAGTATGGGCTCAAGTTTCTCGTCATTAAGTGGAGCCCAATACATTTTTAGAAAAATATATATTCGAGCCCAACACATAAAGTTGTTAAATTTTTTTTATTAAAAAAAAAAAAAAAAAAAAAAAAACCCATAAAGTTGTTAACTTTAAATGGGATACTATATCAAAAACCTAAGCACATTTCATATTTTTTCAGTAATAAAAATTTATTATTGTATTTATGCTTTTTTTTTTCTTTTTACTATAATTTATCATTATATTTCTTTCATGAATAATTTATTATTATAATTTATGCTTAATAGTATATTTTTATGTCCATGGCATTTTTGAAAATTTGGGATGCAATATTTAAACGGATGTTTCTTTCGTTAAGACCAATTAAAAATAAAAAAATTACTAGGTTCCAGATTTTTTAATCTTACAACAAACATAGTGCTTTCCTTGCAATATTGTAGCAATTTTTTTAAAAATAATAATAATAATAATAATAATAACAACGCCATTATGATGTATGAGATAATAATCATATAGTTACAAAAGAGCTCGGCATTGTCAAAGGCCAGCAAATTCCCCATCATAGATAGTGGGTTACCAAATAATTAGTACATTGAGAGGCGCCGGGCTTAGCCAGTGGGTTAGTACATTGGTTGGCATCAACAAAAGAAACATGTAGCAATTTCACTAACTCACTTGTGCTTATATTAATTAAACGTACATTACCGAGTATAATAATTAATAGCGTATTCCTTCCTTCAAATAATGAAACTCACATTTTATATATATATATATATAAAAGTACATTATTATTGTACTCCTAAAATATTATATAATTTTTATTAACATAACTAATGTCTTAATTATAATGTATAGATAGAATATAACTTTATTTCCCCATTTTTTCAAAGTCACAGATTACCCTAAAATAAAAAAAAAAAAAAAAAAACCAGTAAAGGACTATAAAAGATTATTATAGAAAACAATCATAAATCCACATCTATTACAGACTTTGGATGCCATGCTATAATTCGCCTATGTAATTTCAGCCTCTACAATCGATATCGATTTCACCAAAGTTACTTGCAGTGGCAATTTCAAATTGCCTCAATATCTCAGAGTTATGTGTGAGACGATCTCTCTCCCCAAAAATACGAATTGTATTGTATAGTTCAAGCGTCGTTGGCCTTCGACTAGGAAAGAGCTTAAGACAAGTATATGCAATTGTAAGTAACTCAAAGATTTCATCTTCAAATCCTTGGCCAATCAAAGATTCATCAATCACATTGTAGAGATTAGAAGAGCTAGTCAAAAAATGAGCAGTCCAATCAACCAAAGTCCCATTTGAATTGTTGGCAAAATTATTTAATTTCAATGGATTCCTTCCCTATAATTAGCTCAAGAAGCAAAATTCCAAAGTCATAGACATCCTTTTTTACATACCCCAACTCCCAAACATCACTGCCTATAAAAATGTTATTGCCTCTTGGGTTCTTGAACATTTCCCCTCCAAAATTTGATATTATTGATACACCAAAATTCGGTATCTTAGGCTTAAAATTATGATCAAGTAAGATAGAGTTTGAACTCAAGTTGAGATAGACTACAGGGAAATTGCGATCATGGTGAAGCCATGCTAGGCCTCTTGCTACTCCGATGGCAATTTTAATCCTCGAAGGCCATTCGAAGATCTTAGTCCTACCTTTTGCTGCATGTAACCAATCATAAAGGCTACCATTCGATATATATATATTTGTACACCAAAAGCTTTTCCTTCCTTTCTCTGCAGTATCCTAACATGGGAACTATGTTATTCTGTTTCAGTATACCTAAAACCAAAAGCTCAGACACAAGTTGTTTCTCAAAAGATTTAGAATCATGTAACCTCTTAATCGCATGGGGCCAACCATTTGGAAGTACTCCTTTGTACATCATTCTGAACTTTCCCAATCCAATGACATTGCCTGTGTTAAAATTGCCAGTTGCCTCATGAAGTTCTGTAAGGCTCATTCTAGTAACCATTTTCTCCAACTTGAAAATCTGTGGATCAAAATAATTTGTCATGATGTTTTTACCTATCACTAGTAAGGGATGCATGACATCATAAGGGTGTAAATTTTATTTTCTTATTTTAATGTTCTTCGTACTTAATATAGAGTTCATAAATATGCAGTGGTGAAGCCTGAAATTCGTCTTTAGAGGAGTTGAATAAAAAATGAGCGAGTAGATTTTTGTAGCTATATATATTATATTAATACCACATACAATGGTCTAAAGTAGTATTTGTTAGGTTCTAAGGATGTAGGATCTAAATGTATTAGAACTTCAATATGTAATGTTGGGAAACCATGATCAAAACTTAGAGTCTAGATTTAGGCTGCTCAAAGTGATTTATGTGTAAAGTTAGAATCCAGTAATTGCAGAAAATTACTGTTCAATTTCTGCAAGGCTCAATCAATCGAAAATTAGACTCGATCGATCGAAACTCAGGCAGAATGTTTTTTCTGCAAAATTTCCCACTCAGCCCAAGCCCATATAATGTGTAGGGTTTTATGTTTTGCCTTTAGTATAAAAGGAAAAACCCTAGCCATGTTTTAGAGGTTGTTGATATGTTGTGTGTGTGAATCTCTTGTGAGATCTAGATGTGTTTGTCTTCATACACACTTAAGGTTATCAAAATCAAGATTGATGTCGAGAGTTTGGTGATCACTTCAGTTGCTATTCAAACAGCTTAAAGAAAAACACAAGTGGGTGTACTTGTGGTTGCTATGAATCCAAGAAAGAATTAGTCTGTGGACTCGAAGCTGTTACGTGATCATGGTAGTAAGTTTTCTACTCGAGGTAGCAATAGGATGTTAGTGGTTTAAGTCGCAATTGTAAAACTTCAATTGTTTCATAGTGGATCTGTTTTACCTTGAGGATAGCTAGGTTAAATCCTCCCTAGGTTTTTACTGGTTTGGTTTTCCTAGGTTATCATATCGTTGTGTTCTTTATTTTCCGCATTGTTCACATGATATGATTTACTTGTGTTAACCTAGATTTGAATAATTTACCTAAGTAATCACTTGGCTAAATAATTAGGTTAATCAACTTGTGTTTTAAGGGATCTAAAAATGTACAAGTGGTATCAGAGCGGGTTAGCTTTAATATTTAGATCCTTTGATCTAAGAGTTGATCCTTGACCCCTATTGTCATGGAACACGGTTACTCTTTTGTGATCCCACCTCACTTTGATGGGAATAACTATGCCTACTGGAAAGTAACGATGAAAGCATTCCTAAAATCTATTGATGAGAGAGTTTGGAATTTCGTTGAATACGGATGGGAGAAGCCCACTACTTTTGTTAGTGAGTGGTAAACTTTTGAGAAAGAAGCAGCCGTTTTTAATAGCAAAACCATGAATGCTATTTATAATGTTGTTTCTATGGAGGAATTAAAGAGAATTTTTAATGTTGAGGTTGCTCATACTACTTGGAATATTCTCCAAATTGTACATGAAGGCACAAAGGTAGTTAAGATTAACAAATTACAGCAGTTAACTACTAGATTTGAAAGTATTAGAATGTCTGATAATGAATGTTTTGATGAATTCTATGCTAAACTGAATGATATTGTTAACTCTGTTTATAATTTGGGTGAAATCTATGATCAACCTAAGATTGTTAGGAAGATACTTAGATCATTGACTGAGGACTTTAGACCAAAAGTGACTGTCATTACTAAAATCTATTGATGAAAGAGTTTGGAATTTCGTTGAATACGGATGGGAGAAGCCCACTACTTTTGTTAATGAGTGGTAAACTTTTGAGAAAGAAGCAGCCGTTTTTAATAGCAAAACCATGAATGCTATTTATAATGTTGTTTCTATGGAGGAATTAAAGAGAATTTTTAATGTTGAGGTTGCTCATACTACTTGGAATATTCTCCAAATTGTACATGAAGGCACAAAGGTAGTTAAGATTAACAAATTACAGCAGTTAACTACTAGATTTGAAAGTATTAGAATGTCTGATGATGAATGTTTTGATGAATTCTATGCTAAACTGAATGATATTTTTAACTTTGTTTATAATTTGGGTGAAATCTATGATCAACCTAAGATTGTTAGGAAGATACTTAGATCATTGACTGAGGACTTTAGACCAAAAGTGACTGTCATTACTGAAAGTAAGAATGTAGACTCCATCCCTGTTGATGAACTTGTAGGATCTCTCCTGTCCTATGAGTTGGACCTACCTAAGACAAACAAATCCAAATCAATGGCTCTTAAGTCTGTTGATGATGTTGATGGGAACGAATTTGATGATGAACTCCTTGCTACAGAGATTGCATATCTTGCCAAGAACTTTAGAAATTTTCTTAGGAACAATAATAGAATGGCAAGAGGTAAAGGCAATGCTGAACCTAGAAATTTTAGGCGAAATGAACCCACTAAAGGGAACAATATTGATAAACCTAAATAGAAAGTAGGTCAAACCTCTAATAATTCTATGGGTCAACAATGTTTTGGTTGTCAAGGGTATGGTCATATGAAATCAGAATGTCCTATATTCTTAAGATCAAAGGGTAAAGCTATGGTTGTAACCCTTAGTGATGATGAAGTTTCGGATCATGAGTCTAGTAGTGATGAGGATGGAAACTTCATTAATTTCATAGCTACTGCTGTAGTTGATGAAAGTGTTGTGGTTGAAGAGAACCCTTCTGATGGGGAACTCTCTGAGAATACTGATTTGCAAGAAGCCTAAAATAAGTTTTACAAAGTTGGTGTAAAGGATGCTATGAATGCTAATTTAGGTTTACAGAAAATTGCTTCTCTTGAACTTGATAAAAAAAAAATTTGCTCTTGAAATTGTTTAATGCTAATGAATTTCTTGATAAGGTGAAGATTAAGAACATGTTGTTGATTGATAAAGTTAAGAATTTGGAACTTGAATTATCTGTTGCTAGAGAACAAACAAATAGGTATGCTAGTTCCAAACTTGAACACATGTTGAGTATTCAGAAGTCCCCCTTAGACAAAACTGGTCTAGGTTTTTAAGATAGCATCTTTGTGCCTAAGACTCATTCCACAACCTTTGTTTCTTCTTCTGAGCCTCCCGTGAGTGAGATTGTCAAATCAGCAGAAGTTATACCTCCTAGGAAGACTAGGGTTGATCTTAAAGAGTCTAAGCCTAAGAATCCTACCATTCCTAAGGACAAGGAGCATGATAGACCTTTATGGGTTTGTCATTTTTTTGTGGAAAGATTGGACACATTCATCTAAACTGTTTCAAGTTGCAAGTTGCTAAGCAAGCAAATAAACCAAAAGTACGTGTGCCTCAAGCACAAGATCCAATGGTACTTATTGGTGAGTTGGTAAAGGCTTTAAACCTAACCAATCCTAGTTACTCAGCATTCTAAAATAAATAATAACTCCAATGCAAGAGTTGCATCTAAAAAGTTTTGGATGCAAAAGACTCGATCTAATTGAGTCTTTCTAACATGGTACTTGTGCTTTCTCTCTCTATTCTTTGTGACTATTTTTTTTTCTTTGTTTTTAGGATCTGCATTGCATAACATTCATGTATTTCAGGCTAGATTGTATTTGTTTATTTTTTTCAAAATATTAAAAAAAAAACAAAAAAAAAAAAAGGAAAAGGAAGGAAAAATGTGTTTTGCATTATTTTTCTTAGATTTGAAATCAAGGTTGGCCATATTATCTTTACACAACATGTTTATGTACCTTGCTTAGCTTGGATGAGCTCATTTTATTGCAATTTACTAGTTTGAGTTTTGTAGTGCATGTTGTGTGGAAGTTTTTTTTATAGTTTTTGATCACTTGATTTTGATTTTAAAGTCACATGTCTTTGATTGTTGGACTTGAACTTAATGAGAAAGGCATAAATAACCATCTCACCACTGTTTACTAGCTAATCATGAACACCTTGGTGCATATCATATGATTTTGTGCTCGAGAAAGTGTAGCACATGCACAAAAAGAACATAAGGTGTAGCCTCGGATTAATGCTAAAATTGGTGTGTACATTATTAGGCTATAATTAATTCACAATCAAATAAAATTGGTGTGTACATTATCTTGTCTATTTTAATAAGTTTCAAATCAAATAAAATTGGTGTGCACATTATAAGGCAAATCAAGAAACTTACATGATTGCAAGCTTGTTTTCTAGGAGATGTGAGAGTTATATGATGTAACTCTTTAGGTGATAGTCACTTTCAAACTTATGTGATGAATTTTGTAAAAATTGTGATTGATTACTATCTATATATCACCTCACATGTATCTCAAGCTATTGTTAGTTGCACACACTACACAAGTTACTCTTTGCTAAACTTAGTACATTTTATTGTGTGTGATCTTGTTGTGGCCATCCAAGATTAAAAGTTCCTTGATTTTAATGCAAAATGTGTTTAATGTTTGAGCTTTGAGGACAAACTGTTTGAAAATCTTGTTTTTGGAAGATTTGAGTTCAATTCAAGGGTTTTTGAAAAACTTTGCATCTCATACTCATGCATTCTATTCATAAATCATTGTGCTTTGAGGAATTTCTACATTAAAATGCTCTGTTTTTCAAAAAATTTATTTTTCCATATTTTCGATCAATCAAATCTGTCTCTCGATCAATCGAAATTGCGATAAAAACCTTGGTTACAATTTGCCTGGTTCGATTGCTGCCCGATTGATGCTAGATCGATCGAATGTGTTTTTCAATCGATCGAATCTAATTTTTGATCGATCGAAAATCATTCGGAGAGTTTTTTAAAACAAGCTTTTCTCACGTGTTCTTCACTTTATTCAAACTTTTCAAAAAACTTTTTGCTCTCTCTTTTCGACCAATCCAGTTCAAGTGATTTTTTGTCGTGTTCTACATAATTTTTCTCAAGGTTTTTGTCTTCTTGTGCTAGTAAGACCTTTCTACCCTTTCTTTTCCATTTTATTCACATATTTCATGCATTTTAAAGGAAATTTTCGGACTTATAGGAATTTGGGTTTTTTTTTTTTTTTTTTTTTTTTTTTTTGAGTTGGTTTCTTTCCAAATTGATCATTGGGTTTTTGTTCTAAGATGTTGTAAACATGTGTCTCATGCTTTAATTTGATTAATTTGGTGATTTGAGAATAATTTGAAATTCTAGGGCTTGTAACTACATGAATTTGGGGATTTTGTTCAATTGGGCTTAATTTGGTAAAATTGACTTGTGAAATTGATTGATTATGTCATTATATGATGATTTCTATCTAGTGTAATGATTAATTACTCAATTTGGTTAAATTTTTGAAAGTGGATTTTTCAAAATTTGGGGTTTTTATTCTAAACGCTATGTTCAAGTCAAATTCTTGGTTTATGAAGTATAATTGAACTCTTCTCAATTCATTAGAGCATGCATCATTTGTTCATTCTGTTCATGCATCATATAGATTGTTCTTTTCTATATTTTTGTACTCTAACTCTGTCTGATACAGTCTGCCCTTGTTTTTTTTTTTTTTCCTTAGCATCATGGTTAGGAAGACTAAAGCTAATAAGAAAACCACCTCCACCTCTACCCCAACCTTTGATAGTGAGCGATTTCGGTTTGAGAAAAACCAAGAAGCCTATGAGAAGTTGAACATATTTAGGTTTGTGTGGGCTGAGAGGAAAGTTGTGTTAGATGAGTTAGACCCAGAAATTAGGAGGAACTTTGAGTGTAGGGGCTGGTTACCTTTGTTGTACATTTCTCATCCCCCTCCGACAGCCTTGATTAGAGAGTTCTACTCAAACCTCTCTATCCACTCCGATGATTCCAACACTTACTATGTGATGAATTGGATTAGGGGTGAAAAGTATACCATTACTCCTTCCGTAGTGGCCTCTGATCTTGGGGTACCTTTGGTACGATAGCCAGTCCACCCTTATGATGATGTTATGTCATACCTCACCGGTACTTCCATTCAATGGGGTACTGATCCTCGGATTACCTCCCATGAGCTTACTGAGATTCATTACTTGTTTTGCGGTCCCCTCCACCACCTCCTTTTGATAATGAGTCTTGATTGCCCTTTGGCAATTCGTCACAAAAAGGGAGAGTACATATGGATGGAGATAGGGGGAGTTTTTGGTTTTTTGGAACTTTGGAGCTTTAGATTGTATCTAGATGCTTTATCTTGTATTTATTTATTTATTTTGGCTCTTGATGTATTTATTTTTTATAGGATGTATATGTTAGAGGGAGACATTATGTTTTTTTTTTATCTCTTTTATTGTTTCTTGTTTCACATGTGCTACATTGATTATTGATTTATATTATGAGGTTATTCATGATATATGTCTTTTATTTTCTGTTTTGTGAAATCAAGAATTTAGTTTGTTTTTACTTGTATTTTCCACACATGCGTTTATGTGTTTGTTGAGTGTTACAAGAATATACAAGTTGATTCAGTCATGCTGCTGTCTACACTAGCAACTGATAGATAGTAGTTAGGCTGAATTGTTTTTGGGCATTTTATTGTAATGGGCTGTTTTGTAACTTTGAGCATTTTTGTTTTTGTTATGTGTTTTGTCACAAATTGCCAAAAAGGGAGTTTGTTAGGTTCTAAGGATTTATGATCTAAATGTATTAGAACTTCAATGTGTAATGTTGGCAAACCATGATCAAAACTTAGAGTTTAGATTTAGGCTGCTCAAAGTGATTTATGTGTAAAGTTGGAATCGAGTAATTGCAGAAAATTAATGTTCAATTTCTGCAAGGCTCGATCAATTGAAAATTAGACTCGATCGATCGAAGCTCGTGCAAAATGTTTTTTCTGCAGAATTTCCAACTCAGCCTAAGCCCATATGACGTGTAGGGTTTTATGTTTTGCCTTAAGTATAAAAGAAAAAACCCTAGCCATGTTTTAGAGGTTGTTGATATGCTGTGTGTGTGAATCTCTTGTGAAATCTAGATGTGTTTGCCTTCATACACACTTAAGGTTATCAAAATCAAGATTGATGTCAAGAGTTTGGTGATCACTTCAGTTGCTATTCAAACAGCTTAAAGAAAAACACAAGTGGGTGTACTTGTGGTTGCTATGAATCTAGAGGTGTTTGCCTTCATACACACTTAGGGTTATTAAGATCAAGATTGATGTCGAGAGTTTGGTGATCGCTTTAGTTACTGTTCAAAGAGCTTAAAGAAAAACACAAGTGGGTGTATTTGTGGTTGCTATGAATCTAAGAAAGAAGTAATCCATGGACTTAGAGTTGTCACGTGGTTATAGTAGTAAGTTTTCTACTCGAGGCAGCAATAGGATGTTAGTGGTCTAAGTCACTATTGTAAAACTTCAATTCTTTCATAGTAGATCTATTTTACCTTGAGGATAGCATGGTTAAATCCTCCCCAAGTTTTTTACCGGTTTAGTTTTCCTGGGTTATCATATCATTGTATTCTTTATTTTCTGCATTGTTTCCATGATATGATTTACTTGTGTTAACCTAGATTTGAATAATTTACCTAAGTAATCACTTGGCTAAATAACTAGGTTAATCAACTTGTGTTTTAAAGGGTCTAAAAACGTACAGTATTATATTCTAAATTATCAAATTTCTTTCTCTTGAATAATGAATTAATAGTTTTTTTAAAAAAAAATTTCTCCTAGATTTTCAACTTAAATTATAAGCCATCAAGTAAGGACTAAGATAAAAGAAATTACTAAATAGGTTAATGATTGCTAATGGATAGATTAATAATCATTGAATTAATTAAAAAAATCTAATCAAATAAAAAAATACATATTACATTACATTATTTATAAAATATTATAATTAATTTTAATGATTTATTATATCTATATCTATATCTATATATATATATATATATATTAATTTGATAGAAAATTAAGAAGAGAAGAAAAGTCATACCTAGAGAGTAGTACTTTACTTTTGCTTTCAAATACCATACACGTGGTAGAACCTAGAGCAAACCATAACATGCTAAGAAACAACTATTTGACACACCATACTGTCTTGGACTAAAAAGAAAAGAAGAAAAGTCATAAACGATTGGAGTGGGAAGAAGAAGTAAAGAAGGTAAACAAAACTAAAAGAGATTGGTCTAACCCTTGGTCTACCGAAATTGCCAAAACAGTAGAGAATTCAATTACAAATTTTCTTGTTCCAGCCTTTACCCATTATTTGTAGGCCACATTTTCTACAAAATTAAATGCTCAATTCTCATCCAAAAATTGAGAAAAACTCAGTTAATTTTGAGAGTTATACACCTAGCCTTTCTCTCTAATTTCTCCATTTCACCGTAGCCAAATTCTTGAGAGGAGATCAATTTCTTCGATCCCATCACTATCTTTGTGTTATGACTTATGAGGGTTGGTTGAAGTTCTTAGAATCATTGGAGCACTACATTTTCAGCCAAGGAAACTTTGAGGTTGCAATTGGAGTTCAATTTTAGATCCAATAACTAGATTAAAGAAGGGGTCGAGGAGGCAATCACTAGTAGGATTTTGGAGGGTTTGAGTACATAAATACTACTAGACTTGGAGGGTTTTGTGTGTATTATATACTGCAATTATTCATTCTAATGGATCATTTTAATGGTGGTTTTACGAAGATTTTTTTTGGCTCAGTTTTTGGGTTTTCCTCTTCGATAACATATCAGGTGCTATTTTGTGTTATTCATTTTATATGGCTAGCTATTTTTATATGATATAATGTGTTTACCCATGCATATTTCCATGCTTATATCACTTGGTTAATCAGCTTAACTTTGTGTCAATTGATATATTAGTCTTAATTGATTAGGTCGTAATTTAAAATTTGATATTAAACCAATATTTAGGTTGTATTAGGTATTCTTAATTCTTTCCTAGAAAATAAATTATCTACTTCCCATAAATAGGTTTAAAGTGTGTAATATTGCAATAGATTTTATTTTTGGTAGATGATTGAAGTCCTTTTTATTATTATCTATATATCTATATAAAATCAAAACCTCTACTACCACCACAATTTTCCATGTCAGCATCATTTAAAAAAAATATACAAAAGTTCTGATTTTTTTTTTCTCTAAAACCCGATAATCATTTAAAAAAAAAAAAACAAAAATTCTGATTTTTTTTCTCTAAAACCCAATATATATAAAAAAAAATAAAAAAATAAAAAAATTGCTCCTTTATCAAACCTGATTCTTTGCCCATCTTCACTCTCAATTTTCTCTCCACAACCCAGAACCACCATCAGTCCTTCTCTCCCACAACTCAATGGCTCCACCTTCTGTGGCACAACTCAACAGCTACAATCGCCCAAGTCTCATTATTTCCCCCACCAAATACACATTACAAAACCGATACTTCTTCAAAACCTAAACCTAAAACTAATGCTTCTTTAAAATCTCTCTTCTCTTCTCACATGCTAGCATCACCTTCCCCTAAACCTAAAACACACCCTTTCCTTCCCCCAAAATCAAAACCCAAAACTCAGATTCTCCCACCGCCGCCACCGCCGCCACGGATTGTAGCCACCACAGCTCGCTGCCACTGCATCTTTTGGTTTTCCTCTCTCTATTATGCAACTCATTCTCTACTTGTTATTATTTTCAATTGAAAATCAAAATCCATACCTAATGCCTAGGTATGCTTGCTTTCCTCTTTCTCTTTTCTCTGATTTTAAGTTTTTCAATTGAAACCAAACAAAGGAAAGGCAGCCTACTTGATGATGAAAACAGAGGAAATATTTCTTTTTCTTTTTTTTTTTTTTAATTTGGAAATATGATTTAGGTTTTGGTATTGTGGTTTGATTGGTTTTGATTTAGGAAGAACAGGTGCTTGACATTGATATGGTTGTTTTTCTTTGATTTTTTAAATTCCTCAGTTTAAATTATTTAACAAAATTTTTCCATCTTTGGCTCATATGTTTGTTTCACATTGACCTTAGGTTCTTTGCAGTTCAATTTTCAGTTGCTTATTTTGGATTCTCATATATTATGTTTGTTCCTTCCCTTAAGCCTACCTAGGTATGCTTGCTTTCCTAGATATTTACTCCTTCCAGGTACAACATTAATTGGTTTCATAGTATTGTTCGTTACATCAAGAAAATCTTATGGGTTTGTATTTAAAATACAATACAATTTCAATAATTCAAAACCTAACCCAAGTTAATTCTTGCATTGTTGCAACAGAGACTAGCTTTGGAACTGATAAACCTTCTATTGGAATTTCAAAAAGTGGAGGTATGTCAAATTTTGATTACCATATGTTAAATTTTTTTTTTTTAACCTCATAATAAATCTTATTGTTTGTGCATGCTATACATGTTTATGGAAAAATTGATGAACTCGCAGTAGCTGACAAATTAATATAAACTGTTATTTTGTTTGGTTGAAAGGAATTAATAAATCTCATAATGAGTATTGGGTGATCTAAATCTCATGATTTAAGTCTAGGTGAGATCTTCATTTCCTTGATTAACGTTTACTTCTCACACAAGTCCAAAGTATACTAGTTGTCATGGATAAACTTTCTAAGTGCTTTCCGTCCATCATGAGTCAATCTAACTTCAGTAAAGATTATCATAATAGTGGTATGGTGAGACTATTTGGGAAGGGTTGAGTTGTTTGTGATATTAATTTGTAATATAATGTTGTGGAACTATTGCAAGATGGATTGGGTCACATCACAAATGGTTTCAGAAATTTATCCAAAAAATTGAATGATGTTGTCCAATGGTGTGCACAATGCTATACAATATATACAATGTTGTACACAGTCTATCCCAAGTGTGATTAGATCACTCGATTCTTTCATTAAGATATAGGCGTAAATGCACTTTTAGTCCCTATATTTTGACTTTTTTCCATTTTGGTCCTTACATTTTAATTTTTCCACTTTTAGTCCCTAAACCAATTAACGCGTGTTATTTTCGTCCTTTCCGTCAGTCAACCGACGGAAATAGCTGAGGTGGCAGCCGGAGGAATTAAAATATTATAAAAAATGCCACATCACCCATGACACATCAGCATATAAATTTCAAAAATATATATTAATTTTAACAAAATTAAAAAACATAAAAAAAAAATTTAAAACCAAAAAGTGGAAAGGAGAGTTTTTTGAAAATTTGTATACATTCTTCCACCAAAAATCAATTGTAAATTAAATAAAAAATGGGTGTTGTGTTCTTCCACAAAAATAAAAACCTAAACCAACAATAAAAGGTGTTGGAGCGGCAGTGAAGGAGAGTTTTGTGGGGACGATTATGGAGGCGAGATCATCGTGGTCAAGGGGCTAAGGATTGCTAATCGGATTTTGGTGGGTTTGCTTGGTAGGTCTGGGGCTAAGGATTGTGGTAAATCGGTGTGGAGGGCCGTGGGTTTCTGGCGGTGAAGATCAATGAGTTCTTGTGGGTTTCAGGCGATGGAGATCGGTGCGTTCTTGTGGGTTTCTGACGGTGAAGATCAGTTGGGTTTCTGGGTTTCTAGATCGGTGTGTTGTGGTGGTGGGTTGTGGCCGGACCTTGATCATCTCAGCGCCTCTGCCACCGTGGTTTTGCTCGTAAAGCCCTTTCTGATCTCACCCAGCTCTCTTTATTTGCTTTGCATCGAGGTTAGCACAGCTGAACCACAACGGACCACAACCACCACCAGTGATAGCAGTGGTTTACGGCTATGGTTTATTCACTTTCTTCATCTTCTTCTTTTTTCTCTTGGGTTTGGGGATTTAGATTTGTTTAAGATCTGATGTTGTTGTTGCATGTGCTTTGGTTTGGATCTTAATTTCAAATGTACTTGGATTCTGTGAATCAATGGGTATGGTGGATTTTGGTTTGAAATTTTCTTAGATTTTGTTGTTTATGCTGCTGTGGGTGTAAATTTATGATTTGGGGTTTGCTTCAATATGTTTGATATGGTGTTATAATAATTTCCATAGAAGAAAAGAGCAATGAGATCTGGTTCAGCAAAAAAGAGCAATCTACGGAACTTTGAGTACTGTTCTTGTTATCTGGGTTCGTGTTCTTATGCTCTGGGTTTGTATTCTTGTGTTCTTATGATCTGGGTTCATGTTCTTGTGTTTCTGTGATCTGGGTTCATCTTCTTGTTTATTTTTATTCAAATTTGATGTATTTTTATGTTTTAAATTTTGTTTTTATGTTTTTTAATTTTGTTAAAATTAATATATATTTTTTAAATTTATATGTTGATGTGTCATGGGTGATGTGGCATTTTTTATAAAGCTGCCACCTCAGCTATTTCCGTCGGTTGACTGACGAAAAGGATGAAAATAACACGCGTTAATTGGTTTAGGAACTAAAAGTGGAAAAATTAAAATGTAGGAACCAAAATGGATAAAAGTCAAAATGTAGGGACTAAAAGTGCATTTACGCCTAAGATATACTTATGGTTTTTCCAGGGGTGCGTGACCCTCAAGATGCTGTTGATGAAAGTTACTATGTAGCAGCAGATAAAGTTGTGGCTTAGAAAATATGCTTTCTGAAACTATTTTTGCTATGTCAACATTTGACATTAACAAATCTGTGGTTGGCTCTTTCAGGGGGCAAAGCTCTCCATGGCTTGAGCTCTAAGAGAAAGCAGATGTTGGAAGATGTAAGCCTACTCAAGAAGTTAAAGATAAATGAAACTGAGTCAGGTACATTGACTTGACATGTGACTTAAAATTCATCTGTATATATTAGCTTTATACCATTTGTTACTCTTGCTTGAAGTCATCAACTATATGTAATATTTCTCCTTTCCTCCAAAGACATGGAAGCCAGGTGGTCCCTATTGGATTTGGGTTGGATATTTTTGCTTAGATGAAAGCATTATCTCTCCCTTGAATCTCAATGGCTACCAGCATGATGTCACCTTTGCTTAATTTGGCTCATGTTGGAATTTCTTTCTATCTTATTCTTTTGTTATGCTCAGAATTGATTTTCTTTTGAGTATTTGGGTTAATCTCCATATTTATATTGATATTGTTTTCGTGGGTTTGCTTTTGATTTAGGAAGAACAGATGTTTGACATTGATTTGTAAAACCTTTGCTTTTTTTAATTAGGGTTATTTTAGGTAGGGTATTGATGGTTGTTTTTCTTTGATTTTTTAAATTCCTCAGTTTAAATTATTTAACAAATTTACCATCTTTGGCTCATATATTTGTTTCACATTGACCTTTGGTTCTTTGCAGTTCAATTTTCAGTTGCTTATTTTGGATTCTCATATATTATGTTTGTTCCTTCCCCTAAGCCTAGGTATGCTTGCTTTCCTAGATATTTACTCCTTCCAGGTACAACATTAATTGGTTTCATAGTAGTGTTCGTTACATATTTACATGTCCAAAGTTGAATACAAGAAAATCCTGTGGGTTTGTATTTAAAATACAATACGATTTCAATAATTCAAAACCTAACCCAAGATAATTCTTGCATTGTTGCAATAGAGACTAGCTTTGGAACTGATAAAACTTCTATTAGAATTTCAAAAAGTGGAGGTATGTTAAATTTTGATTACCATATGTTAAATTGTTTTTTTTACCTCATAATATCTCTTATAGTTAGTAATTTATTTGAATTCTCGAACCTTATATGCTCAGGTACGCATCTATATGACAAAATGCATAAAAGAGGTATTGACATTAAGAGTGTTTGGTTTTACATTGTAAATCTTTGATGAATTGGTATAATTTGGTGTTATACTTGATACTACTTTGGCGAAAAATTAAGTAGCTTGAAGAAGTAGAGAAAAGAGAAGAGCCTAAGAAAGGGAGGAAATACATTCTTGAAAAGCATTGGATAGAGCTTGAAAATGTAAGCACAATTGTATATTTATTCTATTTACTGGTTCTTTTGTAATACTTTTTAAACCAAATGTAAGAGTACATTATGATTATTGTAATATATTATTTCATAATATTTGTATTTATCTCATTTTTAATATTACTTCATAACATTACATGTTTCATCTTATATTAGAGCCAATTTAGCTTTCAATAATTGAAATTTGAGAAATTTTTAAACCTTAACATGTTAACATTTGATTTAAAACAATCTCGTGTATCACACGAGTTAGCGACTAGTTATTATTAATTCGAGAATCCATTTGTGGATTTAGAGGTATGTTTAGCTAAAACCATATCTAGCCTTATAATGCTCTCCATTCTTTCTTCTCCATTTTTTTTTTTTTTTTGGAGAAACAATGTGTTAGGTTCTAAAGATTTAGAATTATTGTTGTATTGTGTTGGCAAACTGAGGATAAAACATGTCTAGTCTAGGTGTTTAGGCAATGCTTAAATAAGGTTATTTCAAGTTTTGAAATCCAGCTGATTGTAGAAAAGGAAGTGAAGTTCTACCTTTCTTGACCGATCGAGAAATAGGCTCGACCGATCGAAAATTGCAAATACAATTTTCTGCAGAATTTTTAAACAAGCCCAAAGCCCACGAAAACATTTAGGGCTTCATCTAAACTTCTCCACATATAAAAGGGAAACCCTAGTCACGTTTTGAAGGTGCTGAAGAAGACTTGTGTGTTGCTCTTTGTGAGATTTAAGAGGTTTTGTACCTTCTAACTACATAAGAATCTACCGGAGCCAAAATTACAATCAAGCATTGGTAGAACATAGTTGCTGCATCAAGATCAACAAGTGAAGGTGATCTGAAACCTTTGAGTGAGATCTCAAAGTCACAAGCAAGGCAACTTGTGTTGCGGTAAATCCAAGAAGAGAAGGAGTCCGTGGATTCGGAGCTTGCACGTGGTCATGTCAGTAAGTTACTATTGGAGGTAGCATTAGATTTAGAGATAATCTTTTGTAAAAACTTCAGTTCTCTTATAATGGATTTGGTTTACCTTGAGGATAACTAAGTCAAATCCTCCTCAGGTTTTTACCTTGAAACGGTTAGTTTCATTGGTTTTACTAAGCAATCATATCGTGGTATTATTTACTTTTCCGCATCTTTACATGATATGATTTATTTGTGTTTAACTTAGATCTGAAAATTAATCTAAGTAATCACTTGGTTAATAAATTAGGTTAAACAATCTGTTTAAGGTGTCTAAACAATTATACACAATGCTTTCCATTCTAACTCAATTGATCTCAAATTATGTTACCATTATGATAAGACAAAGGTGAAGGAAACACATCCTATTAATGATAATGTTGGGGCGAGGATGGTGGGGTAGTGATTCAACCTAACAGTGAAAAAATTACATGTAGTCTTCATGAGACTTGTGGCATTGTTCATCAATTTAGGTTTGAATGTCAAAAAATAAAAATAAATAAAATAATGGAAAAAGTACTAGAGATTGTGCTTATATATGGCCAACGGCCAACCTATCAACTGATGTAGTATTAATTTTAACATAATCCATACTTTGATTTTATATTACACAAAAAAGATTTCATTAACTTTAAATGTAAAACAACAGACACTAGACACACACAACCAATGTGAGATAAACATCCCTATTATCTTTTTGAGTAAACAGTAATACTTATTAGAACACACACGAAAATAGTAATACTAGTGTTTTAAACTGGATTTATAATACATTACATAACCAGAGTATAACTACAAAAGGGCCTAACCTTTGTAGTTGTAAACTGGGGTTATAAACAACAGACACTAGACACACACAACCAATATGGGATAAACATCCCTATTTTTTTTTGTTGAGTAAACAGTAATACTTATTAGAACATACACAAAAATAGTAATACTACTGTTTTAAACTAGATTTATAATACATTACATAACCAGAGTACAACTACAAAAGTGTCTAACCTTTGTAGTTGTAGATTGAGGTTATAAACAACAGACACTAGACACACACAACCAATGTAGAATAAACATCCCTATTATTTTTTAAGTAAATAGTAATACTTATTAGAACACACACGAAAATAGTAATACTAGTGTTTAAAACTAGGTTTATAATACATTACATAACCAGAATACAACTACAAAGGTTAGACCCTTTTGTAGTTGTACTCTGGTTATGTAATGTATTATAAACCCAGTTTAAAACACTAGTATTACTATTTTCGTGTGTGTTCTAATAAGTATTACTGTTTACTCAAAAAAAAAACTTTAAACATAAAACAAGAAGTAATTAAAAAAATTATTTATTATATTTATGATAGGTTATCAATTACATTTATTATCACATATTAGTTTGTAAATATTTTGTTATAAAATTGGTTGTAGCTTTATATATAATTGTTTTATTTATTTTTAACTCAAACTATAATCCTTACATGGTTTAATATTAATTAAAAATATATCTAAAAATATTCTAATATAAAAGCAACTTTCTAGGGCGTATATATGTGCAAATAAAAATAATATATATATAAACAAAAATTTGGATTTTCTCTAATTGTTTTGAAACATTCTAAAGTGATAGGTCAAGAATGTATCGACCATTTAGGTAAATTAATTAATTAATTAGCCAAGTGAATTAATTAAGTCAATTTAACATGCAATACGCGTGGTAGCACAAACAAATCACCAAAGAACTAAATGCAGCGGAAATTAAAATTTGACATAGGTGATTTGTTTACGAATAGGGAAAACCACCGAGGCAAAACCCCACCGGGTGGATTTAAGGTCACCACTCCCGAGAATTCACTATTATCAAAACAAATGGTTACAAGTAAAGGAATTCTAGCTCCTTATACCAACCTACAGTTGAACCCTTACCCTAATACACAATTGGACTTGTAATGTAGTGACAATCTCTCCTTTTAATGCACGGCTCCAAGTACGTGACTAACCAATCAATGTACGGATCCCAGTATGTGACTAACACACCAACTTGAGAAGGATGTTGGCTACAAAATTCTTCAGTTTATCCACACAATGAATATCAAGAAACTCCTTAGTTACAAAACCCTACGGCGTACAAACGCAGAAATTTCTTCAAGAGAAAGATGAACTAGGGCAAATTGTCTCCGGTCACAATATACATGAAACAACAAGTGCAACAACCTCTTGACGGTCCTTAAAATAATTCTTATATATGTCTAGGGTTGTGAGAAAAGAAATCCTACACAAATACACATGAATATTTGTGAAATCAGATTTAGAAATCTGAATTTCGTAATTCTCAATAGATATAACTGTCGAGTTATCTGTCGAGTTTCAAATATTAAATCTTGATAGATACATCTGTCAAGATATCTGTCGAGTTTTAATGAACATCACTTCTTCACTTGATTCTTTGACAGATTTGCATGGCTTCAATACTTGGACTTGAACTCTTGTTCCTTGAAGTATTAAACACATCCTAAATCTACCCAATTATAAGTAAAGTGTGTTTTGTCAAAAGATTAGTCAATTCTATATGACATATGTTCTTAACATGTTCCACATATGTCCTAACATAAAGTTCTCCTAAAAATATGTTCTAGAGTTCTCCTAAAATAATATATTAAACACTGACAAATAAAAAAAATTTAAACTAATGGATTTTTTTTTATCAACTAAATAAAGGATGGCTGAAATTATCCACCTGTTAGTCTCGTATCTTTTCCTAGTCCCATAAATTTTAGTGATGAGAAAAACTACCTCTATTGTTTTTTCTTGATCGAAGCCAAGGGTTGGCAATTGGGTAACTTGATCAACTTCTTTACCCTTCTCCTTGCTTCTCTTCTTTGATCCCACCCAAAGTTTAAAATAGTACATAAAAAAACTGTATATGATATAGCAAAAACCACAAAACCAACTAGAAACCCACTTTTGAAAGAAACTTCGAAAGCCCATCTATGATTTTTACACGAATACGATGGCCTTTCACAAAGTCCACTTTTATTTACATTGCTCTTAGGCATAGACATGCTGGCAAAGTCGAACGCTAAACAATTAAAGATTCGAATTCTTAGCCAAATGAACTGACTGAGTTGCTTAAGGATTCAAGTAGCCGAGAGTCCAAGAAGAGGTTAAGAAATTGAGTGGGTCTTCCAAGTCCCAAGAGATATCAATCTGATCAGACAAGAATGGAGAGTAAAACTAAAACCATTCGCGATTGATAGTTTAGCAGCATGAGTATTGACACGAAGAAATAAGATGAAAGGAATTAGATGGAATAATAATTATACCGAAAAGAAATTAAATTGTAACATCTTTTGGTTGTAGAAGCATTAAGCATCAAACCAAAAAACAACGTACTCATTTGGATGATAACAGAAAGAAGTGTCGCTAATCAGTACTCAACGAATCAAAAGATCCATTTAATCTGAAAGAGTCCTCTTAGTTAGCTACAAAAAGAGAACAGAAATAGGGTGATTCCATGCCTTTCCAAGGAAGGACACACCTCTTTTCTTTCAGCCAGTAGTCAATGTGGGCCACAATCCTTAAACTATGCATACTAGTTTCAAAGTCTTTGTTATGTTTTTCCAAGGGACAGTTAGGTTTGTTGAGCCAAGCTACTGTTTGTAATTTTATGAGAAGGTTATGTAGAATGTTTAATGGTTACCGGTTTACTTGGAGAAACAGCAGGGGTGAGGAAGCTTTTGTTGAGGAAAGACTAGATAGGGTAGTCGCAACAACAGAATGGTGTGAGATGTTTCCGAGAGCCAAAGTGAGCCACCTCTCCATATCTTACTCTAACCATGATCCTATCCTAATGGACATGGCCCCACCAAATTAGCCCCGACATCGAAGACAAAATCTAGAGGTTTGAGGAAAAATGGGTAGCACATACAAAGTGTGAATCTGTTATTAGAAGCTCATGGACTCACCAAAGGCCAGCAGGCAGCCCCATGTACTGCCTATTTGAAAAAATTAAAAGGTGTAGAATGGACCTCATTGCATGGAGCAAAAGGACCTTTAGGAACACTAGAAACCGGTTGGAGGCAAAACAAGGAGAACTGCATGCATTGATGGAGGCCGGATTTGGGGGGAATGTAGAGAGAATACATGAAGTGAAGAGGGAGATAAATGAACTCCTACACCATGAAGAAGTATTTTGGAGGCAAAGATCGAGGTCTATATGGCTACTGGCAGGGGATAAAAATACAAAGTTTTTCCACCAAAGAGCGAGCTAAAGACGAAAGAAGAACAATATTGGTGGTCTGTATGATAGGGATGGGGAGTGGCACACAAATGAGGATAAGATAGCCACCATAGCAGAGGAGTATTACAAACAACTTTTCACTTCTTCCAATTCACTAGATATGGGAGAGGTGATTGATTCAGTGGAAAGGGTAGTGATTGAGGACATGGCCCAAGACTTGATTCGCCCTTACATAGTGGACGAAGTAAAAACCTCACTCTTCCAGATGCACCCATCCAAAACACTGGGACTCGATGGTATGTCACCCTTTTTTTTTCAAAAATTCTGGCATATTGTAGGACATGATGTAACTACTGCTGTATTATCTGTTTGACACTCAGTGAGATATGTTAAAAAAATGAACTATACACATATTGTACTCATCCCCCAAAAAAATGAGCCAGAATACATTACTAAGTTCCGACCCATCAGCTTTGGTAATGTTGTATCACAGATTATATCTAAGGTGCTGGCCAACCGGCTAAAACAAATACTACCTAATGTAATTTCTAACTCACAAAGTGCTTTTGTGCCTGGTAGAATCATTACAGATAATACTACAGTTGCTTTTGAAATACTCCATCGTATGAGAAACAAGACCAAAGGAAAAAATGGCCACATGGCAGTGAAACTTGACTTCAACAAGGCATATGACAGAGTGGGGTGGGAGTTCCTCCAAAGGATAAAGCAAAAGATTGGCCTCCCTAATCGGTGGGTCAACCTAGCCATGGAAACTGTGCACACCGCACCATACTCGACCCTCATTAATGGCGAACCAAGAGGCTTCATCACACTGACCCATGGAATCAAGCAAGGGGACCCTTTATCTCCTTACCTATTCCTACTATGTGCAGAACGGCTTTCCTCCCTCATACGGCAAGCGATAGATAGCCATCTTTTGAAAGGAGTGGTGTCATGCCATGGAGGAGTAAGGGTTTCACACTTACTGTTTGTCGATGATAGCCTTCTATTTTGTGAGGCAACAACTGAAGAATGCTGAAATCTGCTAAACATACCAGCAATGTATAAGAGAGCATCGGGTCAAGCTATCAATAGACAAAAATCAAAACTTTTCTTCAGCCTGAACACAAAACAACTGGTAAAGCTAGCAATTGGAAACATGCTTGGTGCTCAAATCATGACAAGCTGTGAGAAGTATCTTGGTTTACCAAGGTGGGAGGCAAGTCCAAGGTGAGTAATTTTAGGGAGGTGCAGGAGCGAGTAACAAAAAAAGTGATGGGATGGAAGCAAAAAAATATCTCCAAAGCCGACAGGGAGGTCCTAATCAAGACAGTGGCAAAAGCTATCCCAACTTACTCCATGAGCATGTTCAAAATCCCTAAAAGGATTTGTGATGACATTAACTCGGTATTAGCAAAATATTGGTGGGGCCAAACCTGAGATGAGAAAAAAGTTCACTAGATCAAATGGAGTAAATTGTGCAACCCGAAAGATAGAGGTGGGATGGGGTTTAGAGATATTCATGGCTTCAATCTCGCTATGCTAGCCAAACAAGCATGGTGTTTGATCCAAGGAGGCCACTCATTATTTTTCAGTGTGCAAGGCTCGCTATTTTCCTACTTGCTCTTTCATGGAAGCTGGTTTGGGCTCCAACCCATCATATGTATGGCACAGTTTGCTAAAAGCCAGAGAATTGATTGAAGCAGCTATGGTTTGGAAGGTGGGTGATGGGAAGAGTATCAAACTGGAGGACCACAGATGGCTACCCCACCTCTCTAAATTCCAATCCAATGCAAATATGAGTTTGAGAGTGAGCGACCTCTTTGACCCATGCACAAAGCAGTGGCACACATGTCCTTCACACGAACTTCATGCACTCTACTGTGGAGGATATTCAACGGATCAATCTCAGGGATACACACACCAAGGATGAACTACTCTGGAAGGAAAATAAGGAAGGAATTTTCTAGGTTAAAACGGCGTACCAAGTCGCGGTCCGCCAAAAACAACAGGAACAAGGGGAATCTTTGTCGTAGAAAGGTGCCATTGGACCCAATCTGTGGAATATGTCAGAAATAGAATGAGACAGTGACCCATGCACTTTGGAGTTGTCCTATGGCTAGGAATGTGTGGGCGCTGGTGGCAGGCAAACTACAGAAGCGTAGCTCCGAGGCGGAGGACATCTACGTACTGGTGCAAGAATTGATGGCTGTGCTCTCGACCAAAGGACTGGAGGTATGGGCTATAGTTTCCTGGTCCATATGGAATGCTAGAAACAGGTGCCTTTTTGACAAAAAACAAATTCAACCTTGCGAGATCCTGAGAGGTGCGATGACCCTGTTACAAGACTACCAGCGACTCTGTTAATGACTGCGTACAATTGAGAAACAACGCCAACGGAAAGGTCCTGTAGTTTTAGACAAGTACTTTAAGCCTAAATTGTGTTTGTTGGGGCTGCACGTGACCATGGTGTGTTGTTTAGTCGGAGGACATGGAGCTGCATGCATAGGCCCACGTATCTCCCACTAGTGTGCTCTGGTGGATGGTTATGTAATACCTATACTAATAGCTTGAATAAAATTCTATCTTTTACGTTCAACAAAAAATACTTATAGTTAAGTTTTCAATTAGAATTGTTTTATATAGCTGTAACATTAGATATTCAGTTACATTATATGAGAGGCTCACTTGGTATTGGTGATGTAGAGAGATAGAGCCAAGAGAGGGTGTGTTAGACTTATCCCAAACTCAAATGATATTATATAGGTTTCTCGTATTACTATGAACTTTTTTTTTTTTTTAAGAATTACAAAATTTAGAAGTTACTTATGATTTGACATAGATTAAGAAGAGAATCAAACACAAAGGCACAATCCCTCATGTATGAGTGTGTGTGTGTGTTTGATTCAAGATAAAAATAAAAAGATAATTGTTCCACATTGCTTTAGAGAGTGTGTTTATATATATTTTTGTGTTAGACACCTTTGCTTGTATGTGTGATTGTTTCCAAAAAAAAATTGACAAAAAATCAAAATGATAGAATAATAGCATTTGGGAAAACAAATATAATTGTCAACAAAAGAATTGTGGAACGTTTATGAACAAAGAAGGAAAAAATTTTTGATTTTGCATCTCCTTTTTTTCCCCTAATAAAAAAAAAAAATTGAAGTTTATATGATGTGCCAAAACATTATTATTTTACTAATCCTGCCAATTCTTGCACTAAAGAGAAAATGAAACAAAATCCACCTAGGTTTATGATTAGCAGAATATGACGCTTGTGCTAGATGGAAGCATAAATGCATTGCGCTCATTTTTCCTGAAACCAAACCATTAAAATTGGGAGATTCTTTTTTCAATTATATTTTGGTCACAACTTAATTTAAAACACAGAAAAACAACCACTAACCTATTAAAATTTGAACCTTGAAAACTCATTCAACCACAAAGTTTCCGTAAAATTTTGGACTAATAACGGGAATTAGAAAAACTTACCCCCACGCTAAGCAATATAGAAATAACACAAAACATGGTTAGTTTTGCTTAGAAGAAATTAAGCTCTATGTATGGAAAATCAATATTAGGAAAGTAAGATAAAAGGGCCTTTTCATTTTCATTGATATATATAATGGGTATGACCTATGAGAACAAATTATAATAAAAAAGTAACTTAAGAAAAAGAGAGAGAAAAAAAAATAGAATTAGCAAGGATTTGGTAGGAGGTGTGGGCTTCAATTGTTTGATTCCACTCGCCACTACCACGCCTCCAAACCACCCAAATTAGAAAAGAGCAAATAGTTCGTTTGGGGCTTTCATTGTGGAGAGAGATTTAAGGTTATAAACTTTTAAGATGGTGCAAAAGAAATATGAGTTATGTTTGGTTGGTCAGTCCATGTAGAAAAAAAAAATCAAATATTGTTGAAAGCAGCCAAAGGCACACACCCAAACAACATATCAATATATCGGAAGAAATAGAAGAGAGATAAAAAGATAGAAAAAAAAGGTCACTTACGGTTGCTACCTGAAAAACAGTCAATGAGTGGGAGAGATCTTAGACCTTGCCATAGGTAAACAAACGTCACAAAATAGAACAAAGAATTAGAATTGGGTTTTAATTTTTAGGTAAATATAGTGGTATATTTTTGTTTCTGGCATTACAGAAATGAGTTTCTTATTCATAAGGAAACCAAACTCCCCATTCTTCTAGATCATAATTTGTGCAAGCAAACATGTGAAAAACATCTATGAAGAGCCATTTGCTAGTCAGTGCTTGTTAAGAAGCATGATCAAAAGAGTAAGAGTGAAGCAGTGGTGAAGAAAGACAACAAGGCTCATGTAAAGAAGACTAAAGTACAAAAGAAGACAATAAGTCTAAACGACAGTAGCATTGGTGTTTTACTGAGAAAGCTACTTGTAGTATTAAAAGGTTAAGTGCAGCATGTGATATGCATATGAGAGAGTTGGCTAAGTTATCAGTAGACAGATGGCTAATTGTTATTGGAAGCGTGTAAATAGGAAAATTTGTTATAAGTAGTTAGAGGCAGTTAGTGATCTTCCCACTCTTTTATCTTCTGGTAGAGTAGTAATCCATAGTATAAATGTAAAGTAGTGCATTGTAATTCATTAACTTCTTGAAATCACAGTAATTGAGCAATAAGAATTTTCTCTCTTACTCAGAAAATTCTCTCTCCAATTCTTGAAGCCTCTTATATTTTCTTTGATTTTCTTTGCTTAATTTGAATACTCTGTTTAGTTTTTGATCTTTAACATGGTATCAGAGCATTAAACAAAATCTGATCAGAAAGTTTTTCTTTGATTTCCGATTCGATTTCCAAAATTCATCTTGTTTTTCTTCAAGATTCTAAGCTTCGTTAATGGCGTCCATTGAAGAAGCATCCAACAATCAAACTTCTTCCAACAATCAATCTTCTTCTACAGTGAATGAAGATTCTGTCAATCCATTCCTTCTTAGCAGCAGTGACAGTAACACAGTCAAACTTGTTTCTGAAAAATTGGTTGGTGGAAGGAACTATTTTCCATGGGCTAGATCGATGATCATTTCCCTCACTATGAGACACAAAATTGGATTTATTGATGGTACAATACCAGTTCCAGATCCAGAATCTCCACAATTTATTCTGTGGACTCGATGCAACATGGCTGTTTTGAGCTGGATAATCAACTCTGTTTCACCTGGAATTGGTTCTAGTATCATGTACACAAATAATGCTAAAGCAATCTGGCTTGATTTGCGCCACAAATTTTCTCAGAAAAGTGGACCAAGAATCTTTGAACTTCAAAAGGAATCTGCCTATCTTGTGCAAGGCCAATTCTCAGTGGAAGATTATTATACAAAGTTCAAAGCTTTAGTTGATGAGTTGGCAAATTATCAAACCATTCCTCTTTGTAAGTGTCCTTGTACCTGTGGATCTCAAAGGATTGGTTTAGATCTCAGTGATGTGATCAGGTGATGAGATACTTGATGGGATTAAATGATTTCTATTCAGCAATTAGAGGCCAGATTTTGCTGTATGAGCCTTTACCAGATATCAACAAGGTTCTTTCCTTGATCTTGCAAGAAGAGAAACAAAGAAGCTTCAAGAATGGTGATTTCTCAGGAGCAGTCACAAATCATCCAATTGAAGCCACCACATTCTATTCTGATGCAAGATCTGGTCCAAAATACAATGGCAAAGGAAATTTCAAGAAGGAAGGACCAATTTGCACTCATTGTGGGAAATCAGGGCATACTGTGGAGAAGTGCTATAGGCTACACGGGTTTCCACCAGGATTTAAGTTTAGAAATAAGTCCATGGCAAATCAAGTTACTCATAATTAGGTACCAGGCTTTGGGAATCAAGTGCCAGCTTTTGGGAATGCCACTCATGCTTAAACCAGTGAAGGCTCAAGTCCTTCATTTCCACAGCTTCCAATCTCCAAGTCACAATGTGAGCAGCTTTTGGCTTTCATGAATTCACAGCCTATTGGTGATACTCAGCATTCAACCCCTCAGCAGTCAGCTAGCTTACCTTATGTAGGAGCAAGCACTTCACAGCAGCCATTGGCATTAAGTGCATCTACCTCAAACTACTTGAATAACTTTTCAGGTAAAGTCTTTTGTCCTTCAATAATTTCCATGCCAAATTCCACTGTTTTTAATGCCAAGCTAGTTAATAGATCAGCTTTTCACAATAGTAGTTGGATCATTGACACAGGAGCCACTGATCATATGGTGCACTCCATATCAGTTTTTAGTTCTGTCACTTGTGTCTCTAACTCTTTTGTTCACTTACCTAATGGTGAAAAGGCTTTAGTAACTCATATTGGAACTGTACATCTCACAGAAACTTAAATTCTCACTGATGTGTTGTGTGTTCCTTCTTTCACTTTCAATTTAATTTCAATAAGTCAATTGAACAAGACACAAGCTTACTGCCTTGTTTTTCTTGGTTCATTTTGCTTCATTCAGGATCTTGCTCCTTGGAGCACGATTGGTCTGGGTAGAGAGCAAAATGGATTGTACTTGTTGGATACCAAATTCACTAACAAGGATTTGTCTCATATTCTAGCTTTACCTTTCTGTCATTCTGTTTGCACTCAGCTTGATCTTTGGCATTTCAAGCTAGGGCACCCTTCAAGTTGTAAACTTGAGTTTTTAAATAAAATTGTGCCTTTTGTACAATGTAATAAGAATGATCATTGTGATGTATGTCCAATAGCAAAACAGGAAAGATTGCCTTTTTCCTCTAGCAATAATATTTATGTTTTTCCTTTTGATCTTGTTCATTGTGATTTGTGGGGTCCTTTCTCTATTCCTACTATAGATGGTTACAAATATTTCCTTAAAATAGTTGATGATTTCTCTAGATGCACTTGGATATATTTGTTGAAGTCTAAGTCAGAAATACAAGTCTTATTGCCACAATTCTATGTTTTTGTTGAAACTCAATTCAATAAAAAATTAAATGAATTAGGACAAATAATGGTGCAGAATTTCTGTTGAAAGACTTCTTCAAATCCAAAGGCATACTTCATCATTTAAGTTGTGTTGAAACCCCTCAAAAAAACTCAATTGTAGAGAGGAAACATCAACATATTCTAAATGTAGCTAGAGCACTTAAATTTCAATCAAATGTGTCTTTAGCATATTGGGGAGATTGTGTGCTCACAGTTGTATACCTCATAAATAGACTCCCTTCTTCTGTCCTTGAGAACAAAACACCTTATGAGGTTTTATTTGGTCAAGTCCCATCCTTTTCCCACCTCAAAGTCTTTGGTTGCCTTTATTATGTTTCCACACTTGCACATCACAGGCACAAATTTTCACCAAGGGCAGTAAAATGTGTATTTTTGGGTTACCCCCTTGGAATTAAAGGATATAAAGCGATGGACCTTGCTACACATTCAGTTTTTATTTCAAGAGATGTACATTTCCATGAGACTATCTTTCCTTTTCAATCTGATTTCTCTTCTCAGCATATTGATCCTTTTCACTCAATTTCTCCACTTGTCATGCCTATTCCTGCTTCTGATGGTCCATCTGTTTTTCCTAATCCCATAGATTCAATTCCTTTACCAACTGAACCTAGTCCTTCTCAATCTATCCTTTTTGATACATCTATTACAGATGTTGTCTTTGCCCATTCTTCTACAACTACTGCAACCTTAGACTCTATTCCTACTCCTACTGTTTTGGACTCCCAGATTCTTGATATTTCATCTAGCTTAGAAAATCTACTAGGCCACATAAACTTCCCTCTTATTTACAAGATTACTCCTGCAACTCCATTTCTCATAAGCCCTCTTCAGGTAGTCCTTATGATATTGCTGACCATCTTTCTTATGCTAACATTGGCCTTTCCCATCAATCCTTTTCTCTTGCTGTAAATGCTAAGGTTGAACCTGAGTTTTTCCATCAAGCTATGAAGTCCAAGGCCTGGCAACCTGCAATGGACAAGGAAATTTCAGCATTGGAAATGAATCATACTTGGGATATTGTCCCTTTGCCTTTTGGTAAATGTCCAATTGGCTGTAAGTGGGTCTACAGAATTAAATATAATCCTGATGGTTTAGTGGAGAGATACAAAGCTAGGTTGGTGGCAAAGGGCTATACTCAACAGGAAGGCTTGGATTATTCTGAGACCTTCTCTCCTATTGCTAAATCAGTATCTGTCAGGGTCTTGTTGAGCATTGCTGCAGTCAAAGGGTGGCCTTTACATCAATTGGATGTAAATAATGCTTTCCTACATGGGGATTTAGATGAGGAAGTGTACATGTCCTTGCCCTAGGGATTTCACAACAAGGGGGACTATTCTGTTGATGGTTCTGTTGCTGGTTCAGGTTCTAGACCTCTTGAGTGTAAACTGAGAAAGTCCATTTATGGTTTGAAGCAAGCAAGCAGACAGTGGCATGCAAAATTGTCAACCACAATCAGTGAACTTGGTTTTGTACAATCCAAGTCAGATTATGCTCTTTTTGTGCACTTAAAGGGTTCAAGTTTCACAGCCCTTTTGGTGTATGTAGATGATATTTTGATCACTGGTAATGATGCCCAATGTGTGACAGACCTAAAGAAAATCTTGGATACTAAGTTTGGTATTAAAGATCTAGGTGGTTTGAAATATTTCTTGGGGTTAGAAGTGGTAAGAAATGAGAAAGGTATAAGCCTTAACCAACGAAAATATGCTTTAAAGGTGCTGACTGATGCAGGAATGCTTGGTTGCAAGCCCATGAAGACCCCTATGGAGCAGCATGTTAAGTTGTCCAAGGGTGAAGGTGACTTAATTGATAATCCATCCCAATATAGAAGGCTAACTGGTAGATTGATGTATCTAACTTTGACTAGGCCTGATATATGTTTTGTAGTGAATAGGTTAAGTCAATTCATAAGTGCACCAAGGCAACCCCATTTACTAGCAGCATACAGGGTTCTACAGTATATTAGAGGTACTCCAGGGCAGGGTATCTTCTTCTCAGCTCAGTTAGATTTCCAATTGAAAGCATTCTGTGATTCAGATTGGGCAGGTTGCCCAGATACAAGAAAGTCAGTAACAGGATATTGTGTATTTCTTGGAGATAATTTGATTTCATGGAGGTCCAAGAAACAGAATGTTGTTTCAAGATCCTCAGCTGAGGCTGAGTACAGATCCATGGCATCAACTTCCTGTGAAATCACTTGGCTTTTCTTTTTGCTTGAAGATTTCAGAATTCAACATTCTAAAGCTACATTTTTATACTGTGACAATAAGGCTGCCTTACACATAGCTGCGAACCCCATGTTTCATGAGCGAACAAAGCACATTGAAGTTGACTGTCATTTGATAAGGGAAAAGATTCAAGCAGGCATGATCAAGACTTTCCATGTCAAGACAGATATGCAGTTAGTAGATGTGTTTACAAAGGCTTTAGGTGTATCAACTTTCATGAATTTGATAAATAGATTGGGTTTGTTAAACATATTTAGTAATTGTATCATTTATCCAAAGCCTTTCCAAGACACAGAAGTTGTTTCCACTTCAAAGGCAGCTCTGGTCTTGAGGGGGACTGTTAAGAAGCATGATCAAAAGAGTAAGAGTGAAGCAATGATGAAGAAAGACAGCAAGGCTCGTGTAAAGAAGACTAAAGTACAAAAGAAGACAATAAGTCTAAACGACAGTAGCATTGGTGTTTTGCTGAGAAAGCTACTTGTAGTATTAAAAGGTTAAGTGCAGCATGTGATATGCATATGAGAGAGTTGACTGAGTTATCAGTAGACAGATGGCTAATTGTTATTGGAAGCGTGTAAATAGGAAAATTTGTTATAAGTAGTTAGAGGCAGTTAGTGATCTTCCCGCTCTTTTATCTTCTGGTAGAGTAGTAATCCATAGTATAAATGTAAAGTAGTGCATTGTAATTCATTAACTTCTTGAAATCACAGTAATTGAGCAATAAGAATTTTCTCTCTTACTCAGAAAATTCTCTCTCCAGTTGTTGAAGTCTCTTGTATTTTCTTTGATTTTCTTTGCTTAATTTGAATACTCTGTTTAGTTTCTGATCTTTAACAGTGCTTCGCAAGAAAACGCAGGTGTAAAAAGCCATATATGTAACCACTTAGAAAGAGTCAAAGAGACATTGAAACAAAATCCTTTCCAGGAAATTTCAGATTGGAAAAATGGATCATTTCCATTAATTCTTGAAGCGTCAAAGAATGTATAAAAATTGGATTCAAATTTGTACTACTAGATAAGTAATGAGGGTTTTTAATTACCGTGTACTAAAGTGGTTGCTGAGTCAAATTTTCCAAGTCATTGCACCGTTAAGAATGCTAGTTGATACTCCAGAGCATAAAAAACAAAGTCAATAAACAATGCTGTCAAATTAATGCATGTAACCGAAATTTCTATGAGCTTGTCCAATAATTGTGTGAGTGCATACACTGAAAGAACGGTTGGTTTCGTGCAATTTGGGTGGAGGACATGTCTCCACCAATTGTTTTCTTTTGTTCCTATTCATTTTTATCCTCGAAGTTTTTAATCTACAGAACTTCGTAGGCAGAGTTAAGTTTCTTTAAATGGGGCTTTATGTTCAAATCCTTTTTGTGATTTATAATGTTGAAAAAATCTTATTGATCCCCAAGCACGTTTTTACTTCATGGAACATCATGACGGCCATGGCTTGGAGGGTTGAGGCAGAGACAAAATTGTGAGGGCAACTAATCAAAGCATAATGCCTTACAATTGCGCCTTAAATCAAGACCCTACATGTATTGATGTCAGTAGTTTAGTTCCTTCACGACGGTTCATCTAACACTTCTCACACTAACCGAATAAAAGTCCCTTGGACCCTTATGTATAAAAGGAGATTTGTATCAAAGACTCAAGCGAAGTGAAAAATATCGGATCATTCTAGTAAAGATAGACCTTGTATCATTTTCCACAAGCTTGTGTCACCGAGGTCTCCGCATAGTATGTCCAAAAATCTTTCCTGACCTATACAGATCAAGTGAATTGATACGTATATAGAATTATATGTCTTAAATCAATATATATCCAACATATTTTTTTATTCTTATTTCAGGGGATAAAGATAATAAAAAGACAGTGAAGGACAGAAAATGATTACATTAAGAAAACATGACCCAAATAACGTTTGGGACAACAAATATGTTACATATTTTTCAAAATGTGAAAGCTACACTTTGTATGTCTTGCTTCAATTGGTCTGTGCAATTTCTACCTCAACAATTTCATTTGAGCTACTTGCAATAGCAATTTCAGATTGTATCAATATCTAGATGCCATATCTCTCCCCAAAAGTACTTATTATATTGATTTCAATTGAGCTACTTGCATTAATAGCAATTTCAAGTTGCATCAATATCTCAGAGTCATTTGTGATTCCATCTTTCTCCCTAAAAGTACTTATTGTATTGTACAATTCAAGCATTGTTGGCCTTTGACTAGGGAAGGGGTTAAGACAGGTATATGCAATTCTAAGTAACTTAAAGATTTCACCGTCAAATCCTCTGCCAATCAGAGAATTATCAATGACACTGCAAAGATCAGAAGAACAACTCAAATGGTGAGTTATCCAATCAAACAAACTCCCATTCAAACCGTATGAATAACTGTTAATTTCAATGGGTTCCTTCCTTGTAATTAGCTCAAGAAGCAGAATTTCTCCAAAGTCATAGACATCCTTTTTAACAAAACCCAACTCCCATACCCCACTGTCTACAAAAGAGCTATTGCTTGTGTCAATGACATTTGAACGCATGAACATTACCCCTCCAGAACTTGATAGCCAATACGGACCCTTTTATTGTTTATATACAATTTTAGTTAGGGTGAGAGGATTTGAATTTGGATGTCTTCCTAGGAAATATCATGAGCTACCAATTAATTGAGCTGTAAAGCTCTTAGTTATTAAATGTCACATTAGCTCAAAACAATATAAGTTCACTTTTAAAAAATAGTAAATCATTTTGTTTCATACTTAGTGTTTTTGCCTACAACTTATTTGATAAGTTTTTAGGTTTTATGTGAAGTTTTTTAAAACTAAAACATATACGTTTTTTTCTTTTTTCACATTTTCAATTAAGTATAATTTATAACACTTTCAATAAAAACAATTATTAAAAAAAAAAAAAACTGAAAAAGATGAAGTCAAACGCATACTTACGCTTTGTTTTTTTGGACATTAACATTTTGTGGAAAATTATTCATTTCCAAAAAATATTTTCTTGAAAATTATTTCATTTTTTTAATGTTTGGTAGTGACCTTATAAAATAAGTTGAAAAACTACCATTTGACTTCGTTTATTTAGTTGAGTGAGATAAAACCGTTTTTCTTATTTAGTTTCAAATGAGATAAAGTTGTTTTCAAAAAAATATTAATTGCAACTAGCTTTATCTCATGCCAAGTTGAATAAAGGAAGATAATAGATAGTTTTCTGTTGACTATTTTTTTTTTTTTTTTTTTTTTTTGCTACTACAAAATACAGAAAAAACAAACGGATTATTGAGTTATATCAACATTAAACTATTTTCTTCTAAAAAAAAGCTTAGACATCTTGTTCTTTTTGTTTCAAATATTTTTATAGTGGCCCAATCCTCATGTCAACATTATTGTCCGCTTTGAGACCCATATTCTTCATGTCTTTGTTTCTTCCTGGAACAACGTGTTATTCACATTTAGATATTCAGCCCACATTTATGGTCTTCACCTTTACCACACCCAAGTAATGTGGGATTCCATGAATTGCAAGTCTTCACCTCATTGCAGCCATGCTTATCAACGTTGCCTGCGCCTCTTAACTTTATGGGTCACTAAAATCCACTCCCTTACAGGAACATATATCCTTATGTGTGGGTCCCCCACACTTTCAATTGGGTTCAAGCTCTAATACCATTTATAACACCCCAATCCTCATGTCAACAATATTGTCTGTTTCTTCCGGGCATAAAGCTAGGGAAAACGCATTGTTTATATTTAGATATTCAACTCAATTATAAGGCATTCTACTTTTCCATTCTCAAGTGATATGAGATTCCATGGTTTGCAAGCCGCCAAGCCCTCACCTCACTGCACCCATGCCTGTCCACGTGGCCTATGCCTCTTGGTCATTACAATTTCCTTTTGGTTCTTGTTTTTGTTTTAAAAAATTTATTTCTTTAGTCTGGTTGAACTGTTAAGTTTTTGAATATTTATTTCTATTACAAATCTATGAGTCTGAACATATTGTGATTAAATACTTCATGTATGATGTTGATAGTTTACTGAAACTGGGTAAAATTGTAAATTGAAGTTCAAGTTGATAGGTTTAGTCAACACTATTTACATTTTTAAGGTGTTTGTGAAAGTTCCTTGTTGTTAGCAAAGCTATTGGCCAGAACATTGGCATCGACAAAGTAAGGGACAACCCCTAACAACATATTGTTAGAAACACCAAAAGTTTTAATACAACCAGGGATGCCTAATTCAGGAGGGATTTCACAAATTAGTTGGTTCTCGTCAAGTTTAAGGACATTTAGATAACTTGACAAAGTTCTTCGGGATTTCACCAGAAAATCTGTTGATTGAGAGGTCGAAGCTTCTGAGAGATGGGACTAACTTTGCTATGTCCAATAGATGGGGTCCTGAAAGTACATTATTTGAGAGGTCTAACCCTGTTAGACTTGTGCAGTTTTTAACGCCCCAGGTGAACTGGCCCCTGAGCCCCATGTCGCTGAGCCTGAGATTTAAGACCTTATTCTCATGAGGAAACTTCAACCTTGTCGTTGAAGCTCCATGAATATTTAGGGCAGTTGTAAGGGTCTTCAAGTGAATGTTTAATTGATTTCCAGCAGTCACTAAGCCTATGCCTATGTCAAGAATACTAAAAAATGAGCAAGAAAATTTGTGAAAAATAGTGAAAATGGTGGACCTAGGATTTCAAGCAAAGTGGGCTGAAGTATAAGAAGAAGAAAAAAAAACTAAATAGGTATCCAAATAGTACTAACTATCAACCATGATCAATACACAAAATCATTGTTTCTTAATATATTAAAATGCAATTATCTATCAACAAAGACAAAAATATACATAATAATATTGTTTCTTAAAAGCATCAGTTGTTGCAAAAATTAAAAAAAAAAAAACACAGACCAAAACTTAATTTTACTACTTTAATATAACATTTTGAAAAGTCTTGTATAGTAGTTTTTTTGGTATTTGGTGTTCTAAATACTAAATATTTAGCATTTAGGATACCTGATGCTAGTACTCTAATTTTGGGTTGAATATGATTTTTTATTTTTTATTTGGGTAAATTGCAAATTACGCTCCTAAAGTTTGGAGATGATGGGATTTTTCACCCTGAAGTTTTAGAATTTGGATTTTACCCCTAACGTTTGGGAGTATTTGGATTTTACACCTTGACGTTTTAGAATTTGGATTTTACCCCCTATATTTCAGGAGTAATTGGATTTTACTCCCTAAAGTTTGGAAGTGTTTGAATTTTACACCCCCTAAAGTTTCAGAAATTTTGAGGTGTAAAATCCAAACACTTCTAAACTTTATGAGATAAAATCTAAAATTTGAAATTTCAAGGTGTAAAATCTAAACACTCTCAAATTTTAGGGGTGCAATTTGTAATTTACAATTTTTATTTTAAAGTTTTATCTTTGTTAAGTTTTTGAGTTGAGTAGTTACTAATTGGGCTAGGTTAATTAAAAGAGAATGGATCTAAATTTTTGGAAGATGGAAGCACAATTCTAAAATAATAAAAAAAAAAAAAAGATATAACCAATAAAAAAAAAAAAATTCTTTTTTTTCTCTGGGCTGGGGGGAATCCAAATTTTTCTTTTTTAGAGCTAAAATAAAAACCAAAAAAGAAAAGAGAAAAATTAAAATTAAAAACCCAAAACAAATAAATAAATTTTGATTACCATATTAGGTTAGGAGAACAAAACCCTAGCTTTTCGTTGCCCTATATAAATAAATTGATATATCTGATCACAGTTCACAGACTCTGGGAATTTATTTATTTTTTAAAATCTCTAAAAACTTTGTATTTTCAGAATTTTGTATATTTTTATTGTTTGTTTGTTGTTGTTGGGAAGTGGGAACCCATCGCTGTACGTGGGGGATCTGGATGCGACGGTGGACGAGACATAACTGTACGACCTGTTTAGCCAGGTGTCTCAGGTGGTGTCCATCAGGGTTTGCAGGGATCAGAACCGCAGGTCCTCTATTGGCTACGCTTATGTCAATTACGCCAACGCTCAGGAAGGTCCGTTCAATTCATCTAAATTCTCTTTTCTCTTCGTTTCTTTGTCATCGTCGTCATCATCATATATATTTGAATATTTTTTTATGAACCATATATATTTGATTATTATATGCAATGTAGCAAGGGTGCGTTTCGGGACTCGGGTGCGGGTGCGGGTGTGGGACTCGACAATTTTTGAAAAAGGTGGGTACGGGTGCGGCGGGACTCGGCGATTAAAAAATTATTAAAAATATTTTTATTTATATTTTTAATATATTGCTAAGCATACTTTTTTACATTATACAAACATATACCAAATTTAAGAGTAATAGACAATAGTAGATAATAACTAAAACATGATGTTCATAAATTAAACACAACCCACAAGATTGAAACTAAAACATTCATGATGTTCGGAAATTAGAATACAACTCGCAAATTTGAAACTAAAACAAAATAAAAAATAATCAACAAGACAATCAAATACTAGCATCATCATCATCATCAACATCAAGATCAATAGCTTCACTTCGAACTTCACTTTCACTAGTAGTAACACTAGTGTTAGCATTTCCAATAACCATAGCCTCCAACTCTGGCTCATCAAGTGTAAGGGCTGCATTCTCAAGAGTGCCAGCTCCTCCATGTATGTCGCTCTCATTCCAAGAGTCTCCTGCAATATCCCACATCTTTGTTGATGTATTTACGTACTCCTCATTGCGCCTTGACAAGAGTCGAAGATTAGAATGCACATAGAACAAATCTTCAGCGCGTGCAGGAGCCATTTTGTTTCTTTTTAAGGAATGAATGAATTTGTATGTGCTCCAATTCCTCTCAGCACATGAGGATGAACAAGGTTGTCCAAGAAGTTTAAAGGCAAGGGATTGAAGAGTTGGAAATGCAGAGCCATGGTATTGCCACCAAACCAAAGGTAGTAAGTCCCACCTATCTGTCAAGGCATCTGGTGAAGGAAACCTCCCTCCTGAAAATGAAGCAAACTCACACTTCATCGCCTTTAATTCACTCTCATCTTCAAAGTATCGATCCAAACACTTGCTCCTTTCCATAGAAATTTCATGATCCCGATGTGGCGAGATGCGTTTTGGATTCTCCGAAAGCCATTCAATGGAGTAATACCTAGTTAAAGAGTAAAAAACAAATATAGATGAAACGTGTGTTTTACTAGAAGAGGGAACTAAGGAAAATAGAAAATAAATGTACTTACTTAGGATTTAAGGAATGAGCCAAGCAATGTAGTGGTGTACAATTTTTAGTCCATCGATCAATGAGTATATCATACACCACACTCCAAAATGAGCTATACTCATCATCTTCCAAGCCTTTGTGCCGATATATTGCTGTCTTTACCTTCTCTATCATTGAATCCCACATCTCATACACAAGATGAAGACAAGGCTTATCTGTGTCGGCTACTCGTAGCATATCATAAATAGGTGCTGTGAATTCAAGGATATAGTCAACTTTATCCTACCAAAGATCACTTAGAATCATATCTTTCACCTTTACAGCTTTTCCAACATCATCTTCCCTATAAGAAGCCCATTGCTCACTAATAGCCATGGCTTGAAGGCATCTTTTTATCAACTTCAACATTTTCAGCATTACAACAATTGAAGCAATTCTAGTATCAGCAACTTGGAGCAATTTTAATGGACTAAAATCATTAAACATTGCCAACCTCATTGAGGTTCATAATAAAAACACGTATGAAAGATGCATCATCAGCAATATGTGTAATCCAACTACATTCCTCATATGTAACTTCATTCTTTTCAGTGTTTTTTGCTGCACAAATATTCTTCAAAGCTAGATTGAGAGTGTGGACAACACAGGGTGTCCAAAATATTTTAGGATAATCACCTTCAATAAGAGCTCTAGCAGATTTCATCACATTAGCATTATCAGTGATGACTTGGACAACTTTTTCATGTCCAATCTCTTTTATAGCATCCTTTAACACCCCAGCAATATAATGTTTGTCTTTGAACTCACCTGACCCATCAATTGCCTTTACAAACACCGGACCCCCATCTGATACAGCCATAATATTAATAAGAGGCCTCCTTTATGGATCTGACCATCCATCAGAAACTATGCTTACACCATTTTCAAGCCAAGAATCCTTAATTGGTTTCAAGAGTCTTTCAACATGAGCTCTTTTTTTTTGCAAAAGTGTTGTTTTCAAGGCATTATATCCAGGAAGAACATAACCTGGGATGTTACGGGTAGCAGCATATGCATAGGAATTACGATAATGTGGGTTCCTTGCAAAGTTAAATGGAAGCCCACCAGTGTAAAAAATCCTAGCAATTCTACTATCCAATTCATATCTAGTAGTATTCTGGAATGCTTTCTCAATAGGAGAAATCCCAGCCACCTTCCTCCTCTTACCATCAACCGGATTTGTACTATCACTCCCTTCCTGTCTCCGAAATGGGGAAATAGGTATAGGCCCACGGCCTGGGATAGGTGGGGGTAAGGGAATTCGACTTCTCTGTTCACTCTCTAACTTATCCTTCTCAACTTGATCATGCATTCGCTGCATTTCCAACCTATGGCTCGGTGTCACATTAGGACATGCTTTAATACCTTTATTAGCAATTTTTAATAAATGAGTCTTAACCCTAGAATAGGATCCCAAATAAACCACACCACAATAGTTGCACTTAAAGTATGTGTTTCCCCCTTTTTTAATGGTAGCACCCGGTGGTTTTTCTACTTTAGTCACATACTGCCAAAGAGGACATTCAGCATTTGGCACTTCTTGAGATGAAGTTTCTGTGCTAGTAACTTCATCCATTGCAAATTTAATAGATTCAATTTAACCTACAAATAATAACTATTAAGTATTAAGTATTAACTAAATAAATTAATAATAAATCAAACTCAAGTTCTCAGATTCACAAAACAAATTCACAATGAGTAATAACTAATAAGTACTAACTTAACTATTAAGTATTAACTAAATAAAACTAAGATTGAAAACTAAGACTCTAAGATTCACAAATCAGTATCACATATTCACAAATCACAAATCATTGAAATCAAAGATCAAACTAAGATTGAAAGGTACCTGAGTTAAGAATGCGTGAGAGAAAGTTGAAGAAAGAATGAGCTGAAGAACAGAGTCACAGCAAGCAGCCAAACAGAGACAGAGGCAGAGATCAGAGCACAGAGAGAGTGAGACGGAATGAGAGTGAGGTAGAGAACTAATGAGAGTGAGAGACGAGTGAGCCTTCAGTAGGGTTTAGTATTTTGCTTAAACGGTGCGTTCTGCCCTTTTTTTTTTTTTTTTTTTAATTTCGGCCCTATCGGCCGTTTCGACCTGAATCAGCGGTTTCGGCCGATATCTGCCGATACGGCCGATACGGCCCGAGTCGGCCCGATTCAGCGCGAATCGGCCCGAGTCGGAGCCGCGTCGGCACGAGTCGGCTAAAAATCGACATTGCCACGTGGCATGACTCAGTCGGACGCGGCCGGACGCGCGGGCAGCGGCGTCCCTCTCACGTCGCCGCGTCCGACACGGGTGCGGCACCTCTGGTGCCGCGTCCGTGCTTTATAGATTATATGTGAGACACAATCACATTGTTTTATTTTTTTTTTTTTTTTTGGGAACGATCACATTGTTATAGATACATATATATGTACGTGTATAATATGTGCACGTGGATTTGCTAGTCAGTGTTTAGCAAGAAAACGCAGGCGTAAAGAGCCGTACGTGTAACCACTTAGAAACAGACATATTGAAACAGTATCCTTTCCAGGAAATTTCAGATTGGAAAATAGATCATTTCCATTAATTCTTGAAGCTTCAAAGAACATATAAAAATTAAAGCCAAGTCAAAACTACTAGATAAGTAATTTGCCTAAAGTGGTTGCTGAGTCTAATTTTTCAAGTCATTGCACCATCAAGAACGCTAGTTGAGACTCCAGAGCATGGAACACGAAGTCAATAAACAATGCTGTCAAATTAATGCATGTAAACGAAATTTCTCTGAGCGTGTCCAACAATCTGTTGGTTTCGCGCAATTTGGGCGGAGGATATGTCCCAACCAATTGTTTTCTTTTGTTCCTATTCGTATTTATCCTCAAAGTTTTTAATCAACAGAACTTTATAGGCAGAGTTTAGTTTATTGAAAAGGGGTTTTATGTTCAAATCATTTTTGTGATTTATAATGTTGAAAAAATCTTATTTAATACTGTAGGGATTGGGTTCGAGCACCTCTTTCGTGAGAGAAGTGGGTTCAAGCCCAACTAGCCCAATACAATAAATTTGTAGAGAGTAGGTTCAAGAACTAAGCTTTAGTGAAGATTGCAACGACTGAACACGGTCCTGAATGGATTGGATAACGGATATGCAAGTTAAAGCTGGAAATTCTGTCATCGGGCTTTTCGTCTGAGGAGCTTAATGTTCTTCTTATTTCTTTGGCGCTAGGTTACAATGGTCCTAGAGATGATACATAATGCTACTGACTTCTCTCCCTCTTTTTCTCGATCCCCTCTTCATGGAGGACTTCTTACATTATATAGCCCATCTCAGTTGATCTTGACCCTCCATCTGTTGATCATGCAGGTCACTACTTGAGTGTTTATCCCATCAGTCACCTTCCCTAGCCCTCTGTTATTTGCGGCAACCAAAGCCGCATTGTTCAGGGGTCCTTTCCTCATTAATGTGGCCAGGACGTTAGTTGGGCGCATTCAATGTGGAGGTGACAGCTTCTCTTTGAACCGCTCTTACACTGTACTTCCGTGCGTGTCCTATTGTACTTGTCCTTTCTTCTAGGAGTGCTCTAAGGGACTGCCTTTGATGGCGTGCCGTTCTTTCCTTTTGGGTTCTGGAATGCCGAGGACAAGATCGTCCTCAGCTACATCTCTATGCCATTTGGATTTTCATTGTACGTCCTCAACAACGTCTCTCCTCGACGCAGGCCTTAGGCCCGGTATAAAGTGGGTCGGGGTTGTAAATTCTTTGGCCCCACAATAGCCCCTCAAAATCCTGCTATCCAGCTCCTCAGACAGAAATGAGGGTTTTGATGACATCGGGTCTCCGTCA